>NC_134835.1:84158773-84195099 GCF_004210375.1 Tachypleus tridentatus | reverse complement strand
TTGCTAGGGACATTTCCCCCCACTGATTACCCCCATTGCTAAGGGATATTTCCCCACTGCTTACCTCGTTGCAGGGACATTATCTTTACTGTTTACCCTGTTGCTAGGGACATTTCCCCACTGAATACACCTCATTGCTAAGGACATTTCCCCACTGCTTACCTGACGTTGTTAGGGTATTTAACCCACTGCTTACTCCCTATTGCTAGGGACATTTCCTCTACTGGCTTCCCATTGCTAGGGACATTCTCCACTTCTTACCTCTGCTGCTAGGACATTTCCCCATTGCATTTCCTGCCATTGCTGGACATTTACCTCATTGTTTAACTCCGTTGCTAAGGACATTTCCTACACTGAATACACCCCTATTGCTAAGGACATTTCCACACTGAATGCACCCCATTGTTGTATATTACTTACACTGAATACACACCGTTGTTAAGGACATTTTTTCCATTGCTTACACCAGTTACCATACAAACTCACTGCTTACCCTGTTGCTAATGTTCATTTTGCATGAGCTGTCCCATGCTAGCATTTCCAACACTGTTATTAACTATTGCTAGGTATTTCCCCCCACTGCTTAACCCAGTTGCTAAAAACACTTCCCTACTGTTTAACCTGCTGTTAGGGTCATTTCCACTGAATACACCCTGTTACTAGAAATATTTCCCCTGCTGCTTACTCCTGCTGTTAGGATATTTTCCCCAATATTTTTAATTGCCAGTGCCTTTCACCACTGATTACCTCTGTTGCTATGCTCTGCCTTACTTAACCCTGTTGCTACGGACATTTCCCCTGCTGCCTCCCCATGTTGCTAGGGACATTTCACTCCTCTACTGCTACCATCTGTTGTTAGGGACATTTCTTCCACGTTTACCCTATTGCTAGGGACATTTCCTTTACTGCTTACCATCTGTTGCTAGGGGTATTTCCTGCACTGTTTACCCCTTGCTTCAAAATTCCACCACTGCTTTCCCCTGTTGATAAGGAGATATTTTTCCTACTGCTTATCCTTGTTGCTAGGGACATTTCCTGACACTAATTACTCCACGTTGCTAGGAATATTTCAGACACTGCTTAACCCCTGTTGCTAGGGACAGTTCACCCACTGAATACACATCCGTTGCTAAGGACATTTCCTACACTGCTTACTTAACACCTGCCAAGGACATTAAACCCACTGCTTACTCCCCGATGGTAGAAAATTTTTATTGTGCTTATACCCCTGATGCTTGGGACATTTCCCACACTACTTACCCCTGCTTGTTAGGGACATTTCCTCACTGTTTACCCCAGTTGCAAGGGAAGTTTCATACACTGCTTACCCCTAATTGCTAGGGACATTTCCTGACACTGTTTACCCTGTTGCTAAGAACATTTCCTCATTGCTTTCATCACCGTTGCTAGTGACATTTCGGACACTACATACCCCTGTTTCTAGGGACATTTCCCTACTGTTTACCACCGTTTCTTGTGTCATTTCTCCTAATATTTAATCCTTTTGCCACGATATTTACACCTCTCTGCTTACCCCTTGATTGGGACATTTCCTTCACTCTTTACCCTCGTTGCTAAGGACATTTTCTCATTTATTAACACCTATTCTAAAGACATTTTGACTCTGCTTACTCCCGTTGCTTTAGGGTCATTTTCGACACTGCTTACCATCCGTTGTTTGGAACATTCCCCCACTGCTCTACCCTGTTGCAGGGCATTTCGGACACTGCTTACCTTTGTTGCTAAGGGCATTTCCTGAAACTGCTCCCACCGTTTCTTGCGACATTTCCCCAGTTCTTACCCCGTTGCTAGAGATATTCTTCCCTTCTTTCTACCCATTGCTAGAGACATTTCCCCAACTGCTTAACCCCATTGCTAAAACATTTCCCTACTGTTTACTTCATTTGCTAGGGACATTTCCCCACTGATTACACCCCGTTGCTAGGGTCATTTCCCCACTGTTACCCCTGTTTGCTAAAAACATTTCCCCAACTACTAACCCCATTACTAATGACATTTTGGACACTGCTTAACCCCTGTTAAGGGACATTTCCGATACTGCTCTACCCCATTACTAGGGTCATTCTCACACTGAATCCCATTGCTAAGGACATTTCCCCCAATGCTTACCTCCGTTGTTAGGGATATTTCGGACACTGCATTCTCCCGTTGGTAGGGACATTTTCCATACTGATTATATCACGTTGCTGGGGACCTTTTCCCACTACTTACCCCATTGCTAAGAACCTTTCCCCAGTGTATACCACCCGTTGCTAGGGCATTTCCCCACTGTTTACCCCCATTCCTAGGGACATTTCCCACTGCATACCAACATTGCTCGTGATTTTCCCGCTGCTTACCACCCGTTGTTAGGGACATTTCCTCTCTAGGGACATTTCTCTATCGTTTACTTCGCTTGCTTCGGACATTTCTCCCACTGCTTACCCCGTTGATAAGGAGATTTTTCCTTCTTTCCCTTGTTGCTAGGGACATTTGGACACTGATTACCCCGTTGCTAGGGACATTTCCCCACTGATTAACCCCCATTCATAAAGACATTTCCCACTGCTTAACCCATTCCTAAGGACATTTTATCAACTGTTACCTCCGTTTCTAGGTTTCTTTCCCCACTGAATACACGCCATTGCCAGGGACATTTCTCCTACTGCTTACCCTGTTGATAGGTGACATTTACCTTACACTTACCTCCATTGCTAAGGACATTTCCCAACTGCTTTTCACCGTTGCGAAGGACATTTCTCCACTGCTTACCTCTGTTGCCAGGGCATTAAACCCACTGCTTACCTCCGTTGTTAGGGACATTTTGGACATTGCTTTTTCTCCTGGTAAAAGTGAAACCCCTGTTGCTGGGGACATTTCCACCACTACTTTCTCCGTTGCTAGGGACATTTCTCACTGCTTACCCCCATTGGTATAGAAATTTTAGACACTGCTTACCCCCGTTGCTAGGGAAATCTCCGACACTGCTACCACACGTTGCTAGGGACACTTCCCACACTTAACCCCAATGCTAGGGACATTTCCCCAACTGCTTACCTAACCTTTGCTAGAAACACTGCACCCTGTTTCTGACATTTCCCTCACTGCTTACACCTGTTTCTGGGAATTTTCCCCACTGCTTACACCCATTTAGAGGGAACATTTTCGACACTACTTACTTCCATTGCTAGGGAACTTTCCCCCTACTGTTTACGACCCGTTGCTAGGGACATTTCATACTGAATAGATCTCGTTGCTCGGGAACTTTCCCCACTGCTTACCCTCGTCGCAAAGGACATTTCCCCACTGCTTACTTCTGTGGCTATGGACATTTCAAACACTGCTTACCCCTGTTTCTGGGACATTTCACCCACTGAATACATCCCATTGCCAAGGACATTTCCCCCACTGCTTACCTCCGTCGCCAAGGACATTAAACCCACTGCTTACCTCCATTGTTAGGGATATTTCAAACACTGCTTACTCCAGGTGGTAGGGACATTTTCGACAATGCTTATACCCCGTTGCTGGGGACATTTACCCCACTACTTACCCCAGTTGATAGGAAATTGAAGACACCTGCTTACCCCATTGCTAGAGACATTTCCGACACTGCTTACCCCGTTTCAAGACACATTTCCCACACTGTTTACACCCGTTGCTAGGACATTTACCCCACTGCTTACCCCCATTCCTAGGGACATTTCCCCCACTGTATACTCACATTGTTCGTGACATTTCCCCAACTGCTTACCCCATTTGCTAGGGACATTTCCGACACTTCTTACTTTCGTTGCTAGGGTCATTTCCCCCACTGCTTACCCCCGTTAGAAGGGACATTTCCCCACTGAGTGACACTGATGCTAGGGACATTTCGGACACTGCTATCCCCCATTGCTAGGGACATTTCCCCACTGCTTACTCCCCGTTTATAGACAACATTTCTTCCATTGTTTACCCTCTTTATTGTTTACCCTCGGAAATTTTCCATGCTTACCCCATTGCTCAGAAGATTTTCCCAACTGCTTACACCCTTTATTAGGGACATTTCGGATACTGCTTACCCCCGTTGCTAGGAACAATTCACCCAATGCTTACCCCGGTGGTTAGGGACATTTTTCCCACTGCTTACCCCCGTTGCTAGGGTCATTTACCCCACTGCTTAAAACCGTTCCTAAGGACATTTTGGACACTGCTTACCCCCTGTTGCAAGGGACGTTTCCAACACTTCGTAATCCCTGTTTCTAGAGACATTTCCCTCACTGTTTAAAACACGTTGCTGGGATACTTTCCCCACTGCTTATCCCCGTTTCTAAGGACATTCCACCACTGCTTACCCACGTTGATAGGGACATTTCTGACATGCTGACCCCATCGCTAGGGACAATTTACACGGTTCTTACCCCATTGCTGGGACATTTCCCCTACTGTTTACACACGTTTCTACGGACATTTCCCCACTGGTTACCCACACTTGCTAAGGAGATTTCCCTCACTGCTTATTCTGGTTGCTAGGGACATATCTGACAATGCTTACCCCCCGTTGCTAGGGGATATTTCTCTCACTGCTTACCTTGTTGCTGGGGTGTTTACCTTACTAATTACCTCTGTTGCTTAGGGCATTTCCCAACTGCTTACACCCGTTGCTAAAGACATTTCCCCACAGCTTATCTCTATTGCCAAGCGCATTAAACCCACTGCTTACCTTCATTGTTAGGGACATTTTGGACACTGCTTACTCCCATTGGTTAGAACATTTTCGACACTGCTTATACCCCTTTGCTGGGGACATTTCCCACACTACTTACCCCATTGCTAGGGACATTTTCCCCACTACTTACCCCATTGCTAGGGACATTTCTGACACTGCTTACCTCCGTTGTAGTGGGACATTTTCACATTTCTTACCCTGTTGCTCGAGACATTTCCCCACTTGCTTACCACAATTTGCTAGGGACACTGCTTCCCCCGTTTGTCGAGACATTTCCCGCATTGCTTATCTCCATTGCTAGGGATATTTCCGACACTACTTATCCCCGTTGCTAGGGCCAATTCACTCAGTGCTTAACCACATTGCTAAGGACATTTCCCCCACTTCTTATTCCCCGTTTCTAGGGACATTTACCTTACTTGTTATATCCGTTGCTAGGAACAGTTCCCCCACTGAATACACCCTGCTGCTAAGGACATTTCCCCCACTTCTTATTCCCTGTTTCTAGGGACATTTACCTTACTAGTTCTATCCGTTGCTATTAACATTTCCCCACTGCATACCCTGTTGCTGGGGTCATTTCCCCACTGTTTACCCCGTTGCTAAGGGACATTTCTTTGTTGTATCACCGATGCTAAGGACATTTCAAACACTACTTACTCCCGTTGCTAGGGACATTTCTCCTACTGTTTACCCCCGTTCCTAAGGACATTAACCCCACTGCTTACCTCACGCTGCTACTGTCATTTCACCCAACGCTTACCCATGTTGCTAGGGTCATTTCCCCACTGTGTTACCCCACGCTTGCTACTGTCATTTCACCCAACGCTTACCCATTTTGCTAGGGTCATTTCCCCACTGTGTTACCCCACGTTGCTTGTGTAATTTCACCCAATACTTATCCCTGTTGATAGGGACATTTCCCCACTGCTTACACCCGTTGCTCGGGATATTTCCCCACAGTTTACCCCGTTGCTAACGACATTTTCCCCTGCTTAAAACCGTTCCTAAGGATATTTTTGACACTGCTTACCCCCCCGTTGCAAGGGACGTTTCCAGCACTTCATAATCCCCTGTTTCTAGAGACATTTCCCTCACTGTTTAAAACACGTTGCTAGGGATACTTTCCCCACTGCTTAGCCCCTGTTTCTAAGGACATTCCCCACTGCTTACCCACGTTGCTAGGGACATTTCTGACATGGCTGACCCATCGCTGGGACAATTTACCCGGTTCTTACCCCATTGCTAGGGACATTTCCCCTACTGTTTACACATGTTCTACGGACATTTCCCCACTGGTTACCCACACTTGCTAAGGAGATTTCCCTCACTGCTTATTCTGGTTGCTAGGGACATTTCCGACACTGCTTACGCCTGTTGCTAGGGTATTTCCCACTGCTTACCACCCCTTGCTAGGGACCCTGCTTACTGCCCATTTCTAAGGACATTCCCCACTGCTTACCCACGTTGCTAGGGACATTTTAGACACTGCTTACCCCGTTGTTAAGATATTTCCGACACTACTTACCCCGTTGCTAGGGACATTTCCCCACTTCTAACCCCTGTTGCTAGAGACATTTGCCCTGCTACTTAACTCCGTTGCTAAAATCATTTCCCTACTATTTACCTCAGTTGCTAGGGACATTTCCACCACTGATTACACCCCGTTCGTAATGAAATTTTGACACTGCTCACTCCGTTGCTATCTACATTTCCCCTGTTCTAACCCCGTTTCTAGGAATATTTTTCCCACTGCTTACCCCCGTTGCTAGGAACGTTTCCCTTACTGTTTACCACCCGTTGCTAGAGACATTTTCCTCACTTTTCCCCCATTGCTAGGATCCTTTTCCCTACTGATCACCCCTGTTGCTAGGGAAATTTTCCCCACTGCTTATCCCCGTTGCTAAAGACATTTCCCCACTACTCACCCCTATTACTAAAGACATTTTCAACACTGCTTACCCTCAGTTGTCAAGGACATTAAACCCACTGCTTACCTCCGTTGTTAGAGATATTTCAAACACTGCTTACTCCAGGTGGTAGGGACATTTTCGACACTGCTTATACCCCGTTGCTGGGGACATTTCCCCCAGTACTTACCCCAGTTGTTAGGGGTATTTCGGACACCTGCTTACTCCCGTTCATAGGGACTTTTCCGACACTGTTTACCCCGTTGCTGGGGCATTTTCCCCACTGCTTACCACCATTGCTAGGGACATTTCCCACTGCTTACCCCATTGAAAGGGACATTTCCTTCACTGTTTACCCCATTGTTAAAAATTTTAGACACTGCTTACCCCTTGCTATGGACATTTCCGATACTGCTTACTGCCCTTTGCTAGGGACCCTGCTTACTCCCCGTTTCTAGAGAATTTACCTCACTGTTTATACACGTTGCTTGGGAAATTTTCTCCACTGCTTACCCCCGTTCCTAAGAACATTCCCCCACTTCTTACCCACGTTGCTAGGGACATTTCGGACACTGCTTACCCCCGTTGCTAGGGATATTTCCGACAATGCTTACTGCCGTTGCTAGAGACATTCACCCAGTGCTTACCCCCCGTTGCTACAGACATTTCCACCACTGTTTACCACCCGTTGCTAGGGACCTTTCCCTCACTGTTTACCCCCATTGCGAGGGCCTTTTTTTCACTGCTTTCCCACGTTGATAGTGACATTTCCCCCACTGCTTACACCCTGTTTCTAGGGACATTTCCTCCACTGTTTACCCTCGTTGCTTCGGAAATTTCTTCCACTGCTTACCCCCGTTGCTAGGGACATTTCGGACACTGCTTACCACTGTTGCTAGGGACATTTCTCCCACTGCTTAACCACGTTCCTAAGAACATTTCATCAACTGTTTACCTTTATTGCTAGGTTCATTCCCCCAGTGAATATACACCGTTGCTAGGGACATTTCCCACTGCTTACACCCCGTTAAAAGGAACATTTCCTTCACTGTGTACCAGTGTTGCTAAGGAAATTTTAGACACTGCTTCCCCCGTTTCTAGAAACATTTCCCTCACTGTTTACATCTGTTACTTGGGAAACTTTCCCCACTGCTTACCCACGTTGCTAGGGACATTTTGGACAGTGCTTACCCCCGTTGCTAGGGACAATTCACCCAGTGCTTACCCCCGATGCTAGGGACATTTCCCCCATTGTTTGCCTTTGTTGCTAGGGACATTTCATAGTGAGTACATCCCGTTGCTAGGAAAATTTCCCCTACTGCTTACCCCCGTTGCGAAGGACATTTCCCCCACTGCTTACCCCTGTTGCTAGGGACATTTCAGACACTGCTTACCCCCATTGCTAGATACATTTGCTTCACTGAATAAATCCCGTTGCTAGGGCATTTCTTTCACTGGTTACCTCAGTTGACAATTACATTAAACCCACTGCTTACCTCCGATGTTAGGGATATTTACCACTGCTTACTTTCCGTTGCTAGGGGCATTTCTTCCACTGTTTACCCCATTGCTAGGGAAATTTTAGACACTACTTACCCCCATTGCTAGGGACATTTCCCACACTGTTTACACCCGTTGGTAAGGTCATTTACCCCACTGCTTACTCTATTTGCTAGGGACATTTCCGACACTGCCTACTCCCCGTTTTTAAAGACATTTCCAACTCTCTTTACACCCGTTGATAAGATGATTTCCCCATTGCTTATCACCGTTGCTAGTGACTTTTCGGACACTACTTGCCACCGTTTCTAGGGACATTTCCCCTACTGTTTACCCCCGTTGCTTGGGACATTTTTCCCTCTGCTTTCCCCCTTTGCTAGTGACATTTCGCCCTCTGCTTACCTGACGTTTTTGTGTCATTTCACCCAATGCTTACCCCTTGTTCCTAGGGACATTTACGCCACTGCTTACCTTACGTTGTTTGTGTCATTTCACCCAAAGCTTACCCATGTTGCTAGGGTCATTTCCCCCACTGCTTACCCCACGTTGCTTTGTGTCATTTCACCTAATGCTTTCCTTGTTGATAGGGACATTTCCCCACTGCTTACCCCGTTGCAGGGACATTTCCTCTGTGTTTACCTCCGTTGCTAAGTACATTTCCCCACTGGTGACACTGGGTTGCTAGGGACATTTCGGACACTGCTTTCCCCATTGCTAGGACATTTCCACTTCTTACTCCCCGTTTGTAGAAACATTTCCTCCACTGTTTACCGTCTAAGGACATTTTGCTTCGGACATTTTCCGTACTGCTTACCCCTATTGTTCAGAAGATTTCCCCAACTGCTTACACCCTTTGCTAGGGACATTTTCACCCAGTGCTTACCCTCGTTGCTAGGGACATTTTACCACACTGTTTACACCTGATTATGCGGAAATTTACCCCACTGCTTACCCCCTGTTGCTGGGACATTTCCGACACTACTTTACCCCATTCCTTGGGACATTTCCCCACTGCTTACCCCAGTGGTTGGGGACATTTTCCCCACTGAATACACCCCATTTATAAGAACATTTCCCTTTTGCTTATCACCGTTGCTTCAGGGACATTTCCTCTACTGTTTACCCTCGTTGTTAGGGACATTTCACCCAATGCTTACCCTGTTCCTAGGGACATTTACGCCACTGCTTACCTCACGTTGTTTGTGTCATTTCACCCAATGCTTATCCATGTTGCTAGGGTGATTTCCCACTGCTTACCCCTCGTTGCTTGTGTTATTTCACCCTAATGCTTTTCCTTGTTGATGGGGACATTTCCCACTGCTTACCCCCGTTGCAAGGGACATTTCCCTCTGTGTTTACCTCCGTTGCTAAGTACATTTCCCCACTGACTGACACTGATGCTAGGAACATTTCGGACACTGCTTTCCCAAATTGCTAGGGACATTTCCCCAACTGCTTACTCCCCGTTTATAGAAACATTTCCTCCACTGTTTACCCTCTTTGCTTCGGCAATTTTCCGTACTGCTTACCCCATTTGCAGAAGATTTCCCCAACTGCTTACACCCATTGCTAGGGACATTTCGGACACTGCTTACCCCCGTTGCTAGGAACAATTCACCCAATGCTTACCCCGGTGGTTATAGACATTTTTCCCACTGAATACACCCCATTTATAAGGACATTTCCCTTTTGCTAATCATCGTTGCTAGGGACATTTCCCCTACTGTTTACCCATGTTGCTAGGAACATTTTTCTTAGTACTTATCAACTGTTGCTAAGGACATTTTCCCACTGCTTATCCCGGTTCTTTAAGTACATTTCCCCACTGTTTAGCCACGTTGCTAAAGACATTTCGGAATCTGCCTGCACCATTGCTGAATATTTCCAATTGCTAGGAATATTTCCCACTACTTACCCCCGTTGCTAGGGACATTTCGGACACTGCTTAACCCTTTACTATGGAGATTTCACCCTCTTTTACCTCCGTTGCTAGGGCATTCTTCACAATGCTTACCCCCGTTGCTAGGGTCATTTACCCCACTGCTTAAAACCGTTCCTAAGGTCATTTTGGACACTGCTTACCCCTGTTGCTAGGGACGTTTCCCAACACTTCGTAATCCCCTGTTTCTAGTGACATTTCCCTCACTGTTTAAACACGTTGCTGGGGATACTTTCCCCACTGCTTAGCCCCGTTTCTAAGGACATTTCCACCACTGCTTACCCACGTTGCTAGGGACATTTCTGACATGGCTGACCCCCATCGCTAGGGACAATTTACCCGGTTCTTACCCCATTGCTAGGGACATTTCCCCACTGTTTACACACGTTTCTACGGACATTTCCCCACTGGTTACCCACACTTGCTAAGGAGATTTCCCTCACTGCTTATTCTGGTTGCTAGGGACATTTCCGACACTGCTTACGCCTGTTGCTAGGGGTATTTCCCCACTGCTTACCACCCTTTGCTAGGGACCCTGCTTACTGCCCATTTCTAAGGACATTCCCCACTGCTTACCCACGTTGCTAGGGACATTTTAGACACTGCTTACCCCGTTGTTAAAGATATTTCCGACACTACTTACCCCCGTTGCTGGGACATTTCCACTTCTAAACCCTGTTGCTAGAGACATTTGCCCCGCTACTTAACTCCGTTGCTAAAATCATTTCCCCTACTATTTACCTCAGTTGCTAGGGACATTTCCACCACTGATTACACCCCGTTCGTAATGAAATTTTTGACACTGCTCACTCCCGTTGCTATCTACATTTCCCCTGTTCTAACCCCCGTTTCTAGGAATATTTTTCCCACTGCTTACCCCCGTTGCTAGGAACGTTTCCCTTACTGTTTACCACCCGTTGCTAGAGACATTTTCCTCACTTTTCCCCCATTGCTAGGATCCTTTTTCCTACTGATCACCCCTGTTGCTAGGGAAATTTCCCCCACTGCTTATCCCCGTTGCTAAAGACATTTCCCCCACTACTCACCCCCATTACTAAAGACGTTTTCAACACTGCTTACCTCCATTGTTAGGGATATTTCAGACACTCCTCACTCCCGTTGGTAGGGGCATTTTCGACACTGCTTATATCCCGTTGCTGTGGACACTTCCTGCACTTTTTACCCTCGCTGCTAGGAAAATTTTAGACATTGCCTTACCCCGTTGCTAGGGACATTTCCGACACTGCTTACCCCTGTTGCTGGAGACATTTCCCCACTGCTTACTGCCCATTTCTAAGGACATTCCCCTACTGCTTATCTATGTTGCTAGGGACATTTTAGACACTGCTTACCCCCTTTGTTAAAGATATTTCCGACACTACTTACCCCCGTTGCTAGGGACATTTCCCCCATTGCTTACCCCTGTTGCTTGGGACATTTCCGTCACTGCTTACCCCGTTGCTAGAGTCATTTCCCTCATTCAATACATCCCATTGCTATGGATATTTCCCCCTCAGCTTACCTCAGTTGCCAAGGACATTAAACTAATTGCTTACCTCCGTTGTTAGGGATATTTCAAACACTGCTTACTCCAGGTGGTAGGGACATTTTCGACACTGCTTATACCCGTTGCTGGGACATTTCCCCAGTACTTACCCCAGTTGTTAGGGATATTTCGGACACTGCTTACTCCCGTTCATAGGGACTTTTCCGACACTGTTTACCCTGTTGCTGGGGCATTTTCCCCACTACTTACCACCATTGCTAGGGACATTTCCCACTGCTTACCCCATTGAAAGGGACATTTCCTTCACTGTTTACCCCCATTGTTAAAAAAATTTTAGACACTGCTTACCCCCTTTGCTATGGACATTTCCGATACTGCTTACTTCCCATTGCTAGGGACATTTCCCACACTTCTTACCCCTCTTGCTAGGGACATTTCCCCGTCTGCTTACTGCCCTTTGCTAGTAACCCTGCTTACCTTCCGTTTCTAGAGACATTCCCTCACTGTTTACATCCGTTGCTAGTAAAATTTTACCCACTGCTTACCCTTGTTCCTAAGGACATTCCCCTACTGCTCACCAACGTTGCTAGGGACATTTTAGACACTGCTTACCCCCGTTGCTAGGGATATTTCCCACTGAATACACCCCGTTGCTAGGGAAATTTCTCCCACTGCTTCATCCAATTGTGAAGGACTTTTCCCTCACTACTTACCCTTGTTACTAAGAGCATTTTAAACACTGCTTACCCCTGTTGCTGGGGCATTTCAGACACTGTTATACCCCGTTGCTTGGGACATTTCTCCCAATACTTACCCCTGTTGCTAGGGACATTTCCCCCACTGCTTACCACCCTTTGCTAGGGACCCTGTTTACCCCCGTTTCCAGAGACATTTACCTCACTGTTTATACACGTTGCTTTGGAAATTTTCTCCACTGCTTACCCCCGTTGCTAGGGACATTTCGGACACTGCTTACCACTGTTGCTAGGGACATTTCCCCCACTGCTTAACCACGTTCCCAAGAACATTTCATCAACTGTTTACCTTTATTGCTAGGTTCATTCCCCCAGTGAATATACACCGTTGCTAGGGACATTTCCACTACTGCTTACTCCGTTGCTAGGGACATTTACCCTACTGTTTACCTCCGTTGCTAAGGACATTTCCTATCTGCTTACCCCCCATTGCTAAGGACATTTCCCCACTGCTTACACCCGTTGCTAAGGACATTTTCCCACTGATTAACACCGATTCTAGGAACATTTCCGACACTGCTTACCCCTGTTGCTTCTGTCATTTCCGTCCCTGCTTAACACCGTTGTTTGGGACATTCCTTCACTGCCTATACCTGTTTCTAGGGGCATTTCGGACACTGCTTACCTCCGTTGCTATGGACATTTCCGACACTGCTTACCCCAGTTGCTAGCGACATTTCCCCAGTTCTTACCGCCGTTGCTAGGGATATTCTTCCCACTGCTTTCACCCGTTGCTAGGGACATTTCCCCCACTGCTTAACCCCGTTGCTAAAAATATTTTCCCTACTGTTTACCTCAGTTGCTAGGGGCATTTCCCACACTAATTACACCCAGTTGCTAGGGATATTTCCACAACTGTTTACTCCCATTGCTAGGGATATTTACCCCACCTTTTTGCCCTATTGCTAGGGTCCTTTTCTTCACTGATTACCTTTGCTGGTAGAGACATTTCCCCCACTGCTTATTCCCGTTGATACGGACATATCCTACTCTGTCTTCCCCACGATGCTAGGGATATTTCCCTTACAGCTTACCACCTGTTGCTAGAGTCATTTCCCTACTGTTTACCTCTGTTGCTAAAAACATTTCCCGCAGAATACAACCCATTGCTAGTGAAATTTTCCCCACTACGTACTTCCATTACTTAGGACATTTTGGACACTGCTTACCCCCGTTGCTAGGGGCATTTCCGACACTACTTACCCCTATTGCTTTGGACATTTTCCCACTTCTTACCCCCATTGCTAGGGACATTTCCCACTGATTACCCCGCTTTGAAAGGGACATTTTCTTCACTGTTTACATCCGTTGCTAAGGAAATTTTAGACAGTGCTTACCCCGTTGCTAATGACATTTCCGACACTGCTTATTTCCCATTGCTAGGGACATTTACCTTAGTGTTTACCTTCGTTGCTAAGGTCATTTCCCCCACTCGTTACCACCCTCTGCTAGGGACACTGCTTACCTTCCATTTCTAGACACATTTCCCTCACTGCTTACACCTGTTGCTAGGGATATTTTCCCCACGCTTTACCACCGTTCCTAAAGACATTCCCCCACTGCTTACCCACGTTGCTAGGGATATTTCGGACACTGCTTACTCCCGTTGATAGGGACATTTTCGACACTGCTTATACCCATTGCTGTTGACATTTCCCCCACTACTTACCCCGATTGCTAGGGACATTTCCTTCTGCTTACCCCCGTTGAAAAAGACATTTTCTTCACTGTTTACCCCCGTTGCTAAAGAAATTTTAGACACTGCTTACCCCCGTTGCTAGGGACATTTCCGGCACTGCTTTCCCATTGCTAGGGACATTTCCCACACTTCTTACCCACGTTGCTAGGGACATTTCCTTCTGCTTACCCCCGTTGAAAAAGACATTTTCTTCACTGTTTACCCCCGTTGCTAAAGAAATTTTAGACACTGCTTATCACCCTTTGCTAGGGACATTTCCCCCACTGCTTACCACCCTTGCTAGGGACCTTGCTTACCCCTGTTTCCAGAGACATTTCCCTCACTGTTTAAACCCGTTGCTAGGGAAATTTTCCTCACTGCTTACCCCCGTTCCTAAGGACATTCCCCCACTGCTTACCCAGTTTGCTAGGGACATTTTGGACACTGCTTCCTTCATTGCTAGGGGCATTTCCTCCACTGTTTACCACCCGTTGCTAGGGACATTTTCCCCACTGTTTACCTCCGTTGCTATGGACATTTCCCACTGAATACACCCCGTTGCTAGAGAAATTTCCCCCACTTCTTACCCCCGTTGCAAAGGACATTTCCCCCACAACTTACACACGTTACTAAGGACATTTTGGATATTGCTTTCCCACGTTGGACCGCCGAGTGTTGAGGTGCGTAGCGCGTAAAATCATCTGTCCACAGTTGCAACACACAGTACCGAGTTCCAAACTGCCTCTGAAAGCAACGTCAGCTCAAAAACTGTTCGTCAGGAGCTTAATAAAATGGGTTTCCATGGCCGAGCAGCCGGAAGTAAACCTAAAATCAAGATGCACAATAACAAGCGTCGGCTGAGCGGTATAAAGCACACCGCCATTGGATTCTGTAGAAATGGAAAAGCGCTCTCTGGAGAAATGAATCATACCTCACTATCTGGCAGTCTGACGAACGAATCTGGGTTTAGCTGACTCCAGAACGCTACCTTCCTGAATGCTTAGTGCCAACTCTAAAGTTTTATGGATGAGGAGTCTGTCAACACTACTCATTAACTGTCGTTTTGTCAGCAATTCAGATAATTTAAAAATGTTTGTGGAAACGTATTTTAATACATTTTAATTTCTGAAGAAAGAAAATTGTAACCAGTTATTTAATTTGTTAACTTGGTTGATCCATTAATGTTTTAATAAAACTTTGATGCTTCAAATGACTTTATTACAACATAAACTAATTTTAATTCCGTGATTTGTTGTACGCCTGCATTATATTGTGAATAAACTGTTAGTGCCATCTGATCAATGCTTTGAGTATAACTTAGAAACACAATTTGATTTGCTGTATATGTCCAAACTTTTATATATATAAGTATGAAAGAGAAATGAAATTATTGGTAATAGTAAATTTGAGAAATATTTTCACAAAAGTAGCTTTTCTATTTTAAAATAAACTTATTATTAAAGGTAAAATATTTATTAATATTAAGTCTTAGCATATACTAGGGCCGGGCATGGTTAAGGCGCTCGACTAGTAAACATGTTCGCTCTTTCAGCCGTGGGGGCGTTATTATATGATAGTTACTCCCTCTATTTCTTGGTGAAAGAGTTTCCCAGGAGATGGTGATGGGTGGTACTGACTAGCTGGCTTCTCTGTAGCCTTACACTGCTAATTAAGTACGGCTATCGCAGATAGCCATTTTGTATTTTGCTCGAAATTCAAAAAACAAACAAACCATATATTAGAGATTAAAATATTGTGTAAGTTTTGTGTCACACTATTACTACTTCTTGTAAGAAGTAAGGATTATTTTTTATTAAACTTATATAGTTTATATGGTATTTGAATTATTATTGTCAATAACAACTCGGTGAAAATGAATTGAACCTACTATTTATGACAAATATGTAAAAGGCCTCCATTGGCACAGCAGGATGTCTGCATACTTATATTGCTAAAAACCGTGTTTCAATAGTCGTGGTGAGTAAAGCACAAATATCCTGTTGTTTTCTTCACCCACGAGTGCGGCGGTAAGTCTACGGATTTACAATACCAAAATCAAGGGTTCGATTTCCCTCGGTGGACTCAACAAATAGCCTGATGTGGCTCAACTATAAAAAAAAAAAACACACACACACTTTTTGTCTTACACTGTAAAATTAGGGACGGCTAGCGCAGATAGCCCTCGAGTAGCTTTGCGCGAAATTCAAAACAAACAAAATCCCTTTATTTCACCCGTGTAGGTTAAATTGCACGTGTCACGACGTTTGACGCGTTATTTTCAAAATTTTATTAACTAACATTTTTAACCACTTACGTGAATGAGATTAGCATCAAAACGTAGTTCATAATCTAAATTTTAAAATTATATATGTTTTAATTTCTTAATTTAAGAGGAAATGTAAAGACAAAAGTTAAGTATCTATTACTGTATGTCACATAATACCTCCAGCTGTCTTATTACTTAGTTTCTGTTTTATCACGCCCACTATTCAACATGTACAAATACTTAAAGAAATAGAAACTCGAATTTGAGCTACGGACATGATAAATGTAAAATAAGAACCTCCCTCTTCTATGATTTGTCGAGATAGCAATATATTTAGCAAATCAACATGAGTAACTCCGCCCTTCTAACCAATCATTTGAAAGTTCTTAAGTAGTACCACCGACTACTGTGACCAATAGAAAGAGTATTTTACCGGGTACGTAATTCTGACAATTGTTTGTAAATATGTGATCAATAAGACGTTTCTCTGGAAAGGAATGGGATTTTTCAACCCACATATATTTTACTTAGAGACCCGACTAAATTACAGGGATATTAAGGATACTAACACAGTAATTTGATGTGTGTTTTTATTTATCAAAAGTTCATATTTGAAGTATACACAACCCGCTCGCAAGTGCAAAGAAAGCTTAATGATAGTACACATGTACGAGTGCACAAGTTCGTACTCGAAATCGGTGATTTTCAAAGTATTTCTCATTTACTTTCTATGTATTAAGAAATACGACTCAAATTTAAACATTTATGAGTAGATAGTTATTTGTATATTTCTACACACATGTAACGAACGGTATATGGTACATGTGGTATACTTTTGTAGGTCAACACAAATATATACTCCTACTGCACTTGTGTTATTGTCTAAACTGAGGTAAATTTGAAACCACATTCAAAATTTGACAACTTTAAAACAAAAGGATAGTAAATTTAATAAGTGCCCGATAAACACGACACACATATGCTGCGAAATTCAACAAAAAACCAAATATATGAGTAGTTGTACTTAAACATCTAGAAAACCTATAATGTTTATTGTACAAGCGCAACTTTAAACCATATAATAAGTCGACAGTTTTAACAAAACCAATGCGCTGTCGACTACTTTCTTGACATTGAGAGAGCATGTGACACTGTATGGCACAATGGTCTACGGTTCCACGTGAATGAAGTGGGATTACCGCGTTGAATTATTCGCTGGTTATCTAACTTTTTGAAAAATAGAAAATGTAGAGTAAATGAACCTTTTCTGAGTACTTTACTCCAGAAACTGGCGTCCCTCAGGGAGAGATAGTTAGCCCTATACTCTTCATCATGTGTGTAAACAATTTACCATTGAAGGGTCCCAAGCATGGATTCTCCTCACAGTTTGCTGATGATGTGGCAGTCTGGTAATAGTAGCAGCCATAAACATACAACCACGATTAAACAGAATAATCGAATACTGTCAAAAATACAGAATAAAAATAAATACAGCAAAAACACAACTTGTCGTCTCTACAAAATTGATAAAATACAAAAAAAAAACACTACAGCCTGAAATATATGTGAATGTAATACTACTTCCGCCTTCCACATCGGCAAAATTTCTAGGTCTAACCTATGATTCAAAATTAACATGGATTAACCATGTAAATGAAATAAAATTCTGGCGAAGAACCAACTGCTTGAGTCTAACTGGCAAGAATAGTAGAGCATCAACAGACAACATACTAAAATTTACAAAACACACATTAGACCAGTAAATGACTACGCAGCTCCAGCATGGATAACTGTAAGTGACAAAACAATTAAAACGAAGTTACAAACAATCCAAAACACACTCTTCTCAACAGCATATAGTTTCCAGAGCAACATCATCCAAATTTACACATTTAAACATACCAATCATACCAGATAGACTCCTACATAGCACAATAAAGTATTTTGATAAAAATTGGATGAAAAATGAATTATTAAACTAACAAGAGAGGAACTTCATACATGATGAAGGTAGTCCTAAACACTTCTACCAGATCAAAATACATTTTAAACACAAAAATAAATAAATGAAAAAAAGATAAAATAATAATATATATTTAGAAAAAGGGCCACCATCAAACTAGACTTCCTACTGATAGGGCAAAATAATATTTATATATACATACCAGTAAATAAACATTGATCTTAAAAGGGTCGGAGTAAATTCAGTTCACTATGAACCTAAAGTAGTGAGTAACACCAACCAACACTGCATGATCATATAAGTAAAGAAAGGCGGAAGAGGTCAAAGAGCACCTGACCCTTCAGAGTACATATGATACCCAAGAGAAAATAAACAATACGCATTGCTCTATTTATTCTCGAATTTTGCCTTTTTTCATTGACACGTTTAACATTAACTTCCGACATGTGAAGATATCTTCCAAGATGAAAATTAAAAATTTATTTGAATTTCGCATAAAGCTACAGCAGAGGGCTATCTGCGCCAGCCGTCCCTAATTTAGCAGTGTAAGAGTAGAGGGAAGGCAATTGGTCATTGCTACCCACCGCCAACTTTTGGGCTACTGTTTTACCAACGAATAGTGGGATTTACCGTCACGTTATAACGCCCCAACGGTTGAAAGGGCGAGCATGTTTGGTGCGACTGGGTTCGAATCCGAGACCAGATTACGAGTCGAACGCCTTAACCCACTTAGCCATGCCGGGCCCAAAGTGAAAGATATACTCAGTAATAGATATTAACTACTTAATAAAATAAGCTGTTCAAGGCGTCGAGTTTAATACCTTCACGTGTAACTTTTGTTTGTGCGGGCATTGCGGTTATTACAGCACCTAGTAAAAATAATTTCATCTCCATTATAACTTAATGTCTGCTAATTTAAACGTTTCATGTAACGAAGGTAATAAAATTTTCCTAATTTTTGTGTTGCTAAGAGACCAATTCATTATTAATATTATTATTATTGTAAGCACGTGTTTTTTTATAATGCTTAGAAGCAACAAAAATATTAGACAAATAATGTATTATAAAGTTACCGATTAAACGCCGAAAGCTGACAAAGTACAGAAACTAGAAGAAGAAAAACTTGTGGTAACACCACAAAGCCACAATTCAATTTTAAAACAGCTATGATTTGAATTCAAAATATACAAATTTAAAAAGAAGTGGAAACAAATCTAAAGACTACGTGTTTGTTTTCTTATTGCAAAGCCACATCGAGCTATCTGCTGAGCCCACCGAGGGCTAAAGATTACGCGATTTTTATTACAAAATATTTGTTCGATAATCACAATTACTGTTGTGAAAACAGTTCGTCTGGCAGGTATATTACATGACTTAAGAGTAAACAAAAACAAAAAATGTACTTCGTCAGAAATTATAGTTTATATATTTTAGACAAATGTCCTTGGTCTGATACAAGTCTGTCATTCAGAGTCCTATATACAACAGTCGTTTAGTTTAACAGTAAACGATTGGCTTGAATTATAGTGAATAAAATCCTTAAACGCGTAATCTTCGCTCACTATTAAAGTGTTATTGTTGTGACAGTTACAAAATATCAAAGATATCACATTACATAATTTATGCCTCTCGGGATTTTGTCATGAAACAAAAGAATCGTGATGTAATGAGTGATTAATCTCTAAAGCCATCCAAGTGTTGCTCGTGGTAGGGTAAATGGGACTTCAGGTTGTACCTACAGAAATATTGAATGCAAGCTAACGAGGCTATAACTTCATTAAACATGTCACTGGTGAGGTTTCATTTGGAATATTGTGTTCAGTTTTATTTTGCATTTCGAACAAAACTACACGAGGGCTATCTGCGTTAGCCGTCCTTAATTTAGCAGTGTAATACAAAAGGGAAGGCAGATAGTCAACATCACTCACCGTCAACTCTTTACCAACGAATAGTGGGATTAAGCGCTACATTATGAAGCCCTCATGGCTGAAAGAGCAAGCATATTGGGTGTGACCGAGATTCAAACCCGCGACCCTCCGCTTACGTGCCTTAACCACCCGGCCTATTGTGTTTAGTCTTAAGTTTCTTATTTTGGGAAGATATTAAATTATTGAAAAGGGTTCAGAGAAGGGTTACTTCGGTACCTAGGATAGAGGGGCTTGTCATGTGAGGAGAGGTTGAAATCAAAACGTTTGAATGGCCTTTGGATGTTGTAGTGGCAGTAAATATAAGTGAGCTCAAAAGAAAGCTTCATTAGTATATGAATGATTAGAGTTGATTTTAAATATTTTTACTTATATTAATTTATGTAGGGGATGGAACAGCCGAGGTGGACCAACAGGTTACATGTTTTCCCAAAACGTTGTGTTAATAGCCGTGTCGTTTTATGTATCAAATCACAAAATCTTCATTGTAAGAAAAGTAACAAATTGTTCAAAAAAGAGATACTATAATCATGTTACTAAAAATTATTAATCGCTCGATTTATAATTAAAGAATCACACAGTAAGTTGATTTAGGCTGACTGTATTAGTTATACTCATACTGACCAAATTCATATGCAAAAACAATAGTAGTTCAAGAGTCAAACATATATTTCAATCAAGATTAGATTTCAGAAATTAGTGTTTAATTCACGTTACCTTAAAATTGAAAATTCCCACGAGGGAAGGCAGACAGTCAGTATATAGCTTCCTCCACTATCATTTTGGTTGCCCCAAGTGGGCCTGGTCTGGCTAGGTGGTTAAGGCGATCGAATCGTAATATGAAGATCGCGGCTTCGAATCCCAGTCCTACCAAACATGCTCCCAACTTTTAGCCTTGGGAAAGTTATAATGTGTGTCCGATCTCCTATTCGTTGGCACTGTTAAATTAGGAACGGTTAGCGCAGATAGCCCTCATGTACTTTTGCGCGAAATTAAAAAAAAAAGAAAAAAGAATAACGACTATGATACACACGTAGTTCTGAAATGCGATGTGTAATAAGTTGTTTGTTTGTCATCAAATGCCAACATAGACCCTCTAATCCAAAATATAACATGCTAATCATTAAATCACGCCGAGCCCAACATTGGACTTCATTCTCCTCATTACTGTTGAGATGTTTTCGTAGTTTTAAACATAAACATAAAAATGTGCACTAAAAACTGTTCGATGAAGTTGGGTTTTCAATCATTGACCACAATAAAAGAAGAAACACTTTTTAATAACTTAAAAGGTTTGTCAAGGAAAACTGGACATTCAAATGTGCACTTTCAATCTTTATTGTTTTTTTCTGAGCCTAAATTCAACTAATGATTGCTGTCCCTTTCTAAAGGTTCAAAGTCCAATCACTAGCTTCAGTCAATGATGTCTAATTTTAATATTCGATGACATAATAAAGTAAATAAACAGTATTTGTGATATATATGTACTCATAAAGAAACTAATAACAAATGAAAGTTTAATATTAAGAGCACAATACTGATTTTAATGAATACAAACCTATCCTGAAAAATACTTAGTACTAAAAAGAAGAACAGGTTTATACGTTCACAAACTCTTATCCATGAATCAGATTTTAATAACCCTTGAGGTTTGTCATCACTTGTAATTATCGCAACACATTTTATATATATATTTTCACCATAAACAGAAGTAATCTTGCTGATGTTTCCCGTCTTTCTTGCCTTCTTTACTTCTCGATTGTTTTCACTTATCGTCGACAGATTGGTAAGATCTGTCTGTTTTTCCTTTATTTATTTAAACTGAATCTAGCTACAGATATAATTTTAACAGCACTCTCATGATTAAGCAATAAATAATTGTCTAGATTCCTTAGCTAAGTGTATTCAGTCATAATATTTCATTATTTCACACCATCAAATATAGTATCTCACATGAAGGCGAATGTATCAACATAGTACCTCATATAAAGTCGGAGGTCTTAAATTAATACCAAGCCTGAAATCAGATGTATCAACATAATATCTCGTATGAAAGAAGGTACAAGAATATAGTATCTCACATGAAGGAAGATATTTCTAACAGCAGTTTGGGCACACAAACCAAACTTTACTGAAGCATTTAGGTAAGTAATATAAATAACACTGTCGTTCAACAAAATGAGAAACAAAAAAGTGTGTTTTTCTTTTAGTTTATTATATATTAAATTTAAAACAATGTATTTTGTATCATTTTATTTACTTATGAGAAATACTTGAAAAATCATTGCACAAAATTTAGTAAATAATAGCAACTATGACGAAAACATGTTTAATCATCACACAGAATTTCGGTAAGTAGTATTAGCTATAACTGAAAACCTTTTTTGGTTTTATTCGTAAGGTTAATTAAATGTACTGACTTTTAAACTTCCAAAAGAGACATTGAACACACTTAACATTTTGAAATGTGAGAGCGCTACAACTGAACACCTAACCCTATTATTCAATTAAAAGATAGTCGGTATTGAAGTCAAATACTCTCCCACAACTGTATGATAAAATGATTAATTTTTGTGTTCCACATACTTTAAATATCAAGAACTGAAACATAACATGTATATTTCTACAATGCAATAAAACATCGAAATAAGAGCTAGCTTTACCGTTCACCAAGGATACCTTACAGCTGCAGGTTTTGAAGCCCAGATGAATGGTGCTTAAAAACCAGTTGAATCTTGAGAGAGTCGTATTTAAATCCGATTTACGTGATGTATCGATTACGTGAAGCCGAGAAAAAACTGAAAATATAAGTTATTAATAACAGAAATATGTATAATTCTTTAAGCCTAACGATATCTTGATTTAATGTCTTAAAATTTTTAATTAAGTAAGTACGATATTTCTTGCATTTATACTACATTTTCACATTAGACACTAACAATAAAGTATAAAATCTGACTTATTCCACATAAGGAAATTAAGTTATTTTATTTAGTCCCAAAGTTACTTAGTTTAAAAGATCGTTACTCACCTTTTTTAAACAACAAAACAAAAATCTATCTAGTTAATTCAACCTATACAAATCTTTATAAACTATACAGAAGTAAACCAGCTGGTATCTTTAACTTCTATTTACTCGCTTTAACAACACACTTCATTAATTAAATAAATCACCTAGACACAGTTAGTTTCATAAGGTATATCTCAGTTATATAACATAAGTATTTTGTTATGTAATAACAATGGCTATATAGAGTGTATCAGGGTTTCAGCTAGGTTTTCCTAAGGATACACCTCACTAGACTGCATGACAAGAATATAACTGGTTTTATTTTTCGAAGATAGTTTTCACAATTAAAACTGTTTTCGTCACCGCTATTGCAGAAGATCAAAACAGTATTTCAATTTCGTATTTACTTTTAATATTGCAGAATAAGGGAAAATGTGGGTTGTTATAAATATCTATTGTCACGGATATGTTACTTAGTAATTAATAAATTTACATGTTTAATAACTTAAAATATTGTTTTAAAAATTAAAATTCAAAGAAACACATGACGTAAAGAACTAATGTGCAATTGAGAACATGCCACTGCACTGTGGTTTTGAATATTTTTAAATTTAACTTAAGTTGAAGATTAAATAAATAAGTGATACAAATTGGGTAATTCGAGTAGACCCCTCTGTGACACAGCGGTATGCATTCAGGATTTACAACTATAGTGAGCAGGGTTTGATATCCATGGTGGTCTGAGAACAAATACCGAATTTTGTAGCTTTGCGACTAATTACAAACATAATATATAAATCAGAAAACTTCTCCAGACAATGTAAAAACAAACAACACAAACTCTACAAAATTCTTCACAGTCAATAAAGTCCTCTTCTAAATTGGTTTAATTATTTACAAAAAAAAATCTCAGGTTTGACATAATAAAAACAGTAAATATAAAATATATTAGTAGGTATGATTAATAAACTTCATACTCTTGCTCTAAGACGAATTGCTTATTTCTACTTGTATCAGTTAACACTTTAATCATAGTTATGTGTTTTCATGAACATCTGTTGACTGTTCTGAATTAAATTAATTAATAAAGCTATCAGTCACCATCGTCTTACTGACAAATGAATGTACATGATTTATAATATTGTCTTTTTACAAAATACAGGTTATATCCTTTTCTAAGTTCTTGGTTAATTTAAAGATAATTCAAACAGTTTTCTCATGATAATATATAAATTATGTTTTCCTTATTTGTAGATATTATTGGGAGATCAACTTCACATGAAACTTGTCCTTCTGTATTTCTTACACTTATTCTTATTCTACACAAAAATCAACCAAGGGTATTTAAGTTAAGAGCGTTTTGGTCTCTGGATCAAGGCATCCCACTGTACTTACACGCAACAATCCTTCACAGATTCAAAATTATCTTAATTAAAGCATAATATATACAGAGCTATTCAATGTTTAATTCTGCACGCGTGTGAATAACTTATTTAGAAAATAAAATTACTTTGATTCTCTACGTTCTCAGATTCTAAATATACTGCGGTATACAGTATGTGAGAAGAAGATGAGGTATGACAGACATCAGAATTTTTAACGTTTCATCTAAAGTTGTCATGGCAACTGTGTAACACAAAACAGACCAAATCTACATCTGTTTCTCGCGATATCGATTGTAGAAAAATGAAAATAATCCACTTAACAAAGAAAACACACAGTTATAACTACAACGTTAAAAAACTATAGCAAGGCAAAATCGAAAGTCACCACAACCTAAACGGGTAAAATTCCACACAAGCAAAGCTCAGCCTTACTACAGTGGAGCGCCATTAAGCCGCGGACCAGTAAACTGCGAAATCACTTAAGCCGCTGTAGCAAGTCTTGTCCCAAAATTTTTGATGTATTAAATCTACTACCTGGCTTTTTAAAGTTTCTCACACTCTCCTTGTCTTTATAACTTCAAGGGGATATTTAAAAAGGATTTGCTTTAATTTAGGAAATAAATAAAATATATTACAATAGAAATCGACCGTTAATCTACCTTTTCCGCTCTCTATGTCAGCTTTATGGAGGCCGCCATTGTTACCGAATCACACCTCTCGATACATTAAAGTTAATCCGCGGTAAATCCGTGAAAAAAGTGATCCATAATTAAAGCATTATTTTTAATTCGATAATCCGATATTTTTATGGAATTGTATAAATATTGGTCACAAACCCAATAGAAATCACTTCAGTTTCTGAATTAATAGTGAGCATATCATATTGTCATGGCGGCCCGCATGTAACACGGGAAGACGAAATTTTACAGGAAAAAGCGAACCATCGCAATGCATTGGTCGTTTGTGTTAAAACAGCACTTGTAAATTGTATCTGAATAGTCTCTACATTAATATTATAATGATCACGCAATGGCCCCCGGATGAGGCTCCTCGGCGGAGCTGTTGGCGACTTCGGCTTTTCAGTCACAAAGGTTTAAGCCGCGGTTAAGCAGGTTGACGCCCCAAGTACCGCGGCTTAACGGCGCTCCACTGTATGTAACTACTGGCATGTGCCTTCTTTGAGACAGTTCAAATATGAAAAACAAAATGTGAAGATAAAAAATACACTTGCCTTTTATGCAAAATTTCGAATCAAACTATATACTACGTTATTCCTCACACCATCAGTGCTGATACTGAATGGTATTCTCGAAACGTTAACTTTTAAAATGTGAACTTCAGATATCGTATTGAATCAGAATATGTTTCCCATGCAGTTGCAACAGTCTGCAGTAATATGCAAATAGGTTGAGCTTAATTCAAACTCGTAATATAACTTATGATATGTATAAAATTAATACATTTAATCTCACTTCCTATAGTTTGTTTAGAACATTCGAGCAAAGCTATAAAGCGCTATTTTTGCTAGCCGATCCTAATTTTTAACACATATATTAGAATTGAATAACACTCACCGATTAATCTTGGGCTATTCTGATTGAATATTTCGATGTGACCATCAACATTTTAACGGCTCTGAAGTTCGAAACACGGTTTTTGCGGCAACTGAACACGAGCCAGGGACATTCATGCTAACCACTAAGACAGTAGTGATGAACTTCATAATATCGTTGATTTGTTTCTTACCCAGACTGTGGTCTGGGGTCCAAAATTATATTGCCGTTTAACATACTTTCAGAATGCTTGAGAAATTGAAAATTTCAGTTATATACTATTAACTGATGATATGGTTTCAAATAAAGAACTGAATTAATATTTTAAAACAATTTTTAAAAACATTACAGAACTGGTTTGTTAGATCACGTTTTCGTTTTCTCAATTCGAAATTCTCACCTGTGAAATCTTTAGGCTCTCCACGACTCAACCACAATCGGAAACTTGATTTTAGTTGAAGTGTGCTATTTCCCCGAAAATAACCGAAGGTAACCTGGAAGACTCTTGTATTTTAACTACTCGCAACACGGTACAGTGGAGTTGTCTGGCAGGTAATCATCAGACACTAAAATGACGTCACATAAGAGAAGCTTTCACGTTGCAATTTCTACTGTCATGACGTCATTAAAACGTACGAGAAGTACTATACACTCTCTAGACTTCAACCCAGAGTGACATATGGATTTCTAGAAATAAAGATATTTCATACCCTTAATTTGGGTTACATTTACTTATGAATAACACTTTCGGGGACCTTACAGAAGTACATTTAGTAATTTTTAATATTATTTTAATTACGGAAAGCAAAATATTCTTCTTTAAAGGTCTTCATCGTCCTTTGGATCCTTATCACCATCTTCTGCTCAAATTAGATTTTTCATAAAAACGTAGACTGAAATGTAGCAGTTAATTAACACATCACGGAATACCCCCGAGGGGTTTCATAAAGAACCCACTGACATCTCCTGTGTTACATTGGGTAAAAACATGGCAAAGGCTGAAAAGTTGATGTAGTTTGAAAGTGGCAGAATTGTCGAGCTGCAAAAGCTAGGTCTCTCTCAACGTGCTATCGCTGGTGAGATTGAGCGTAGTGAAATTGCTGTTGCAAATTTCTTAAAAGACTATGAGGGTTACGGAACAAGAATTTCAAGTGGTCGACCAAAGAAATTTTCGTCAACGTTGAGTAGGAGGATTCGACGGGTTGTCCGGCAAGACAACAGCCGATCGTTGAACCAGATTAAGGCCCTTACAGACGCATAATGCAGTTCAAAAACAATAAGACGGCATTTACGAGAGAAAGCCTTTAAAAACCGTAAACGTCTTCAAAGGCCACGCCTCCTTCCAGCTCGGTTAAACTTTGCTGAGAAGCACCAAACATGAGACGTAGAAAAGTGGATAAACGTTTTGTTCTCTGATGAGAAAAAAATTTAACCTGGATTGTCCAAATGGCTTCAAACGTTACTGGCACGGTAAGAATATCCCACAGGAGACATTTTCTACACGACACAGTGGAGGAGGTTCCATCATGATCTGGGGTGCTTTCTCCTTCCATAGAACAATGGAGCTTCAGGTTATACAGTGGCGTCAAACAGCAGCTGGCTACATTGGCATGTTGGAGAGAGCATCCTTATTGACTGAAGGCCCTCGCTTGTGTGGAAATGACTGGATCTTTCAACGGGACAACGTTGAAATCCACAATGACCTCAGAACAAAGGACTTCATCATGGCGAATAACGCGATTCTTTTGGACTATCCAGCATGTTCGCCCGAACTGAACCCAATTGAAAATGTTTGGGGATGGATGGCAAGGGAAGTTTGTAGAAATGGGCGTCAATTTCAAACAGTGCATGATCTTCGTGAAACCATCTTCACAACTTGGAATAACATTCCAGTCAGCCTTCTGCAAACGCACATACCGATCATGCCAAAGCGAATGTTTGAAGTTATTCGCAATGACGGCCGTGCAACTCACTTCTGAGACCTCTTTTAGGACTTCTTTTTGGTATGGTCTTAAACATTTGACCGACTAGTATTTAGGCTAATTTCATAGTGTTCACATTTTGCCTATTAAATGTTAAAAATGTTTTTCTCCATTTTCTTATTTCCATCTTTTGAAGCTCTTCTCAAATATGTGGTTGAGTCTAACAATGCAAAATGCATATTTTTTTATGTTGATTGGCCTTAAGATTTTGGCCAGCAGTGTATATATTTTTCTCTACAAGTGGGTTTTCTCGTCATTAAGAAGATAGAAAAACGATGGACTTTGGTTACACATTCTACAAAATAACGTTGCTGAAGAAGTTAAGGACAACAGATACTTTATTGTTATTTACATTTATGAGTATATTAATTACAGTTAGATCAGAGCTTAATGTGCAGAATCGATTGTTAGATACAGTTTTTAACATGGATTATCATGTTCATAAGACCTCAGAGACACTCCTTAATTATAACACCGTCATAATTTAGTTTACGAAAACCGTGCTTAATGAAAAAATAAACTCTTTTATAAATGAAGTGAAATAACCTCGAATGTTTCCTTTTGTAAAGCCAAGGTTACAATGAAGTGGTTGATGAAATATAAAATACAAAGGTGTCATCACGAAAAGTATAATAAATAACCTCATGTGTGTGTTTGAAGGTTCATAAAAACGTAGTGAAAGAATTTTTGTTTGTTTCATAATTTTAGCGTGAAGCTAAGCAAGGACTTTGTTAGCTCAGCAGTCTTTTATTCTGAACTAGAGAAAAGATAGCTAGAAAACGTTATTCATTGCCAACTGTATTGGAATTTTACTGTCCCTCTTGTAGTAGATCTATTTTCCTAAAGTGCGTTAGAAATATTTTGACAGCGAGACGCGAATAATGAACCCTCCAGGTACGTTAACACTAGGACGTGCTCTCTTAGTGAAGAAAGAAACGATAAATTAAATAATCGAACTCCGGTTTTGTATTAGTCAACTAAAAAAAATGCGCTTTACGAAAGTGATGATAAAAAGTTTGAATGATGAATGATAAAAAGTATCTAAGGTAAAAAAATAAAATGGAAAACTTCATTTCTAAGTTCTTGTTGTTTGATTAGCTTTTTCACTCTGAAAAATGATTTTTTCTACAATATATTGCATAATTTACATAAATACCTAGATATATGTATAGCATGTACTGAATAGTATAGATGATACTTTTGAATGATTACTCGAGTATTAAAATAAATTACGACTTTAAATATCTGAAACTTATTAATATTATTCTTTGTTAATAGTCTTTGATATAACTAAACGTGCAAAATAAAATCTAAAAGCAAAATAAAATCTAAAAGCAAAATAATCATGTGAAATACAAAATAAAGAAGCTTTTTTTGTTTGTTTTTCGCACAAAGCTACTCGAGGGCTATCTGTGCTAGCCGTCCCTAATTTAGCAGTGTAAGACAAGAGGGTGGGCAGCTAGTCATCACCACCCACCGCCAACTCTTGGGCTACTCTTTTACCAACGAATAGTGGGATTGACCGTCACATTATACACCCCCATGCCTGAAAGGGCGAGTATGTTTAGCGCGACGCGGGCGCGAACCCACGACCCTCGGATTACGAGTCGCACGCCTTACGCGCTAGGCGTAAAGAAGCTTTATGGATTTTAATTTTGTTAACGGTATAACTCAAAAATACAAAATATAAAATACAATTCAATTTTGAATTGTTTGTTTTTGAATTTCGCACGAAGCTGCTCGAGGTCTATCTATGCTAGCCCTCCCTAATTTTGCAGTGTAAGACTAGAGGAAAGGCAGCTAGTCATCACCACCCACCGCCAACTCTTGGGTTACTCTTTTACCAACGAATAGTGGGATTGACCGCACTTTATAACGCCCCCATGCCTGAAAGGGCGAGCATGTTTGGCCCGACGGGGATGCGAACCCGCGACCCTCGGATTACAAGTCGCACGCCTTAACGCGTTTGGCCATGCCAGGCCTTCAATTTTGAAGCATAACAGGAAGAGAGTGGAATACGTCATTATTTGAATATGATTATGTTTTGACTGGAGGTAAGGGAGCAACCTAATTATTTAAGTGTAAATGACAAACTTTACTAAGAATGTGGATTACATGATTTTTTGTTGTAAATACAATAATATATTTTTGGACGATATTTTTCAAAATTTTCATAATTCATTAATTGGCTATGTAGTTAGGACGCTCGTCCCATATTCCGAGGGTCGCATGGTCGAATCAACGTCACACATACTCGCCCTTTCGTCGGTAGGGGGTGTTATAAAGTCGTGGTAAATCCCACTATTTATTCTTAAAATAGTAACCCTGCAATCATCGGTGGGTCTTTAACTGCTACATTAAGGACGGTTAGCGGAAATAGCCCTCGTAAAGCTTAGCGCGAAATTCAAACAAAAAACTATTTACCAACTGACATTTTCTGATCAGGCAGTTGAGCAATAAAATAGTAGCTCCCTTTTTACAGTTATTAGATTCCTAACAATTTTCTTAAAAATAGTGAACTTAATATTTAATCAAATATAAAAATTATTAGAAATAACAACTTTATAATGAAGCATCTGATTTTCTGAATCTATCCTCCTCTGTTTAATGGCAATCTTTGGTAGTTAAAATATAAGAATTATTCTGCACTATGCATCAGTACTGCTGTGAGTTAAAAATTGTTTTCCTGAAAAATGTAGTTCATGAGAGAGTAAAAATCTGAAGTTTTCGTGATTGTGGATATTTTGCATCGGATTTAAAAGGACGGTTTAGTTTTAACATTTATTTCTTAATCTAATAAAATATTCGTTTTATCGTGTGATGAATTGTATTAAGTTTTTGTCCTACATTTTCTGTCAGGACAAATTAATTAAAAAACAAACAACCACGAAAAAGAGAATATCTTCGACTCCAGCCACTAGAACAACAACCACGTTACAGAGTACGTGTATTGAATATAATGATAGCAAATCTGATGAAAAGAAAGGTCCAGTTGATTATTAAATTACACTCCAAGAATGTTGCCCAGTCGTAAAATGCTGCATCAAGTTGTATGTAGTTCTACAAGAACTGATTTAAACCATAGTTGCCTGTTTGCACTTTGATCGACTTTCTAGATGCGCCAAATCTACAATAATCTAACGGAAACCTTGATTCTGAAAATACGAACTCTCAATATAAGACTGGCGTCCTTTTCTAGAAAACAAAACATGTCTCCATGTTATCAGATGATGGAAAAAGTCTTGTTCTTTATGCAGAGGACACGCTTTACGTGCACGTGAAACACGTGAACTATTTAACCATGGTTGATAGTCAGCTTAGCTATCTTTATTCAGAGTTCTAGCACATCTGATGGATACAAAGTAATAAATGTATTTCAACTTTTAGTTTATTGAACTCAGGCATAAACTGTAACAATCAGTGTGACACAACCTCAAATAGCTACACGTTACTCTGAAAGATGTCACATGTCAATAATACTTTAATAACCGAAAATGGGGCATGTAAATTATATCTTAACAGTGCTACACGTTAATCACTGAGTACCACTTGAAAACGATAAAAATAAACTGTAGGCATATCACAACAATTCTACTGATAATGTTATATAATTAATACGTAATCCAACATGTAGACAAAGCACAAGAAAACTATAAATGTCACAAGCTGATAACAATGTAATAATTGAAGAACCAATATTTGACTTAAGTGTAGTAATACACGATGTGAAACACATTAAACGTAGGAATTGAAGAAGCTCATGTTGATCCAGCGATTCAGTAAAAAATGTCGCATGTAAATCTTAGTGTAACAACTGTGAATTGTTGGATGTATATTGTGACAGTTAATACACTTATAGCTATAATATAAACACATAATTATTACCGAAAAAAACATTTATTGTATCATAGCGGTTACATTTAAATGGGGAAAAAATATGTAAACAAACATTTCATTACTTTTGGTTTAATATTTTATTCAAGTTTTAACATTATATGTGGTTATAAATAAATAATGCAAAAAAGGAAATAATAAAAACATAAAAAAACGCTTGTGAATTGTTGAACTAAAGCCACAGTCTCTTAAATTTCAATAATAGTTATGAATGATCCGATATGTTAAAACGTTAAGTTTTCAAAGTTTATATTTAATTTGCTTGTGCATAAACATAAATAGTTGAATTACTTCGTAAGTTTCTGATAACCCAATAATATCAATGATACTGAATTTAAATATTTTGTGCAATTTTGTAAGTATCAATCACATTCGTGTAACTGTATAGTGTGGAGATAAAATCCATCTTGATTTCTCTTTACTCTAGAGAGAACATTACAATGGCGGTTTTTTAAATTCGTATATTAATTCTATTTCGCAGTTTTGAAGAAAAATCAGGTTGGTTTCCGAGCTTTTCCAATGATAAACGTATCTTGGCTGTCAGAATTTTCAATAAGAATAACAACGTTTTCCTTGAGATGTCCTTGTTTAGTGTGAGGTTTAACGATAACAAGTTCATCATAATTGTTCACATGTTTATCAGACAGAGGTCGCTGTATATATTCTTTAATAGCTTTTGTTTGTTTCGACGCCGGTGTTCCTCTCTGAAGATGTAGAATACAGTAATGTTTAGTGGCGCAACACTCAAAGTTTTAGTAATAATTTTACTATAACATGCATAAAAACATATAAACGTTTCTATGAAAACTATAAATTGTGAAATTGGCTTCAGTTATCTCATAAATGTTTTCTTGAAACTAGGAAAACTATTTCACACATTGTTTCACGTAGTGAATAAAGAATGATATACAGCAGACAATAGTTTAAATACTGTTTTCCATTTATATTTTACACGTTCACAAAGGATAACTAGATTGTTTATATTATTGCCTGGACAAAATGAAAGTACGGTTATAATTAAATGCTAAGTGTTCTACTCAGTTTATTGTTATGTAACTTGACAAGATGAAAGTACAGTTATAATTAAATGTCAAGTGTTCCACTCAGTTTATTGTTATATAACTAGACAAGATGAAAGTACTGTTAAAATTAAATGTCAAGTGTTCCACTCAGTTTATTGTTATATAATTTAAACATGAAAAGTTATGTGATCTGAACTACAAATGACTGGTTATTTACTTTATGTTACAGAGAGAAATAGTTTTCAAACTGTCTTTTTTTTTAACTTTGGAGTAAATCACGCACCTAATGGTGCTTTAAAATATTCAATAATTCATTATCAGTAGTAGAAGTATGTATGTGAATGAAAAATTACGAAAGGACATTCTGATCTTCATGTATTCCAGATGTTATTAATGCTATGAACATTAGTAAAGGTAATCAGACTTATCAGACCTCGATAGTATCGAACACGTGTTGGTCTCTTTTGTAAGAAAAATCATATGAATTCAAATGACTCTGAACATTAAAGATTCTCTGAACGCATCTTTCTCAGTAGTTGGGGATAACCCAAGGTATTAACAACACTGATTTTAAACATGCAACATCTGTTTGATATTGTACACGTAGTTTGACGTAGTGTGCATTATATTAAAATTAAATGTTTTTAACTGTAAAAATGTAAATTTACTTGCACCAAACATTAATTGTAACGTAAGATGAATAACAACTTAATTGAATTTCGAACTAAAGTATTCATTTCTTCCAGGTCGTTTTCATATATCGTCTCCAGGGTTGTTCGTTTGGTCACTCTTTGCTTTCCTAATATATTAGTTTTTGTCTTCTTAATGTTCTTTGTAGGGACCTTCTTTCCACATTTAGTGATCAGTGGCATAGCCTCCAATATATCCAATTCATTAGTTGTTATCTTTTCATCTCCAAGCTGTTTGTGTTCGACACGGTTTTTCAAAACTTTCCGTTCTTTCCGAGTTTTTTCTTTCCAGATGTAGAAACAACAAAGAACGCTGCATGATCATTACAGAAAGTAAATAAATAAGAATCACGTGTTTCAAGACCATTAAAATACATATTATTATTAAATAAGCTATGGATAATAGGTTACAGTTATAACTATAAATGTGTTTCATGTTTAACCAACAAATAATTGTATGGATTCTTTAGACACGTGTATTCAGTTATAATGTTTCAAACCATGGAACGTAGTACTTCACATGAACCAAAATAATACGTCATATAAAGGCGGAGATCTCAAATTAATGCCTTGCTTAAAACCAGATCTATCAACATAGTGTCTCGTAAAAAGGCAGATACATGAATATAGTACCTCACGTGAAAGCAGATGTTTCTAACAGCAGTGTGAGTACAGAAACCAATATCTTCAAATGATTACTCCCTGTGTTCCACATACTTTAATTATAAAGAAATTGAAGATAACATGTAACTTACCACAAAGCAATAAGACATATCGAAATGAGTGCTGTCCACCAAGCGTATCTTGTAACTGTAGATTTTGAAACCGAGGGGAGCGTAGCCTTCGGAACCACTTCAGTTGGATCTCAAGACAGAGAGTCGTATTTAAAATCAGTTTACTTACTCTACCGATTTCGTTAAACAGAAAAAATCTTCAAATGTAAGTTAACAATAATAGTAATGTGTATAATTCTTTAAGCCCAACAATAATCTTAATTTAACATATTTAACATTTTAATTCAATAAATACGATATTTCTTCACGACGAGAAATTCACTTGAAATAAAAATGTGTCTCAGAATGGCTGGTATGGGTATTAACACTTTTATTTATAAGCATAGAATAACGTTTCAAAACCATGCAATTCACCCCAAAACCTAAGATTCTGTGTGACTGGAAATTCGCGCAAAGATAGTCCAGATCTGTCTGTCCTAGACGTTCTAATATAGCAGTCACTGCTATTACTGGAAAGCAACTAGTCAACATCATCAACTGATAAATTTTGGGGTTTCTCGTTTACAAAAGAACTGTTGGATTGGTTGTCCAGTTATAAAGCTTCCATGACGAAAAGGGTAATCATGTACGGTTAAATGGATCCATACCCTGAGTCCACTGACAACAAGTTCAATGTACTGATTCCCAGGCTATGTAAGGCAGTAAAATGCAATAATTAACTTTACAGTCTGTTGGTAGTAACGACAGTACGGTCAAGTTGTTGTTCATGTGATGTTTGTAGCGGTTAGAGAGTCGACTGTTTAAGTCAATTAAACATTGTCATATACAGTAACAATGAAATTATTATTAAAACAATAAACGTTTTATCAGTTTCTCTGTACAATTGAGCGATATACAGTGGAGCGCCGTTAAGCGCGGTACTTGGAGTCCAACCTGCTTAACCCACTGGCTTAACCCGCGGCTTGGCTGACCCCCTGAAAAAGCCGAAGTCGCCAACAGCTCCGCGCCATTGCGTGATCATTATAATATTAATGTATAGACTATTCAGATACAATTGACAAGTGCCGTTTTAACACAAGCGACCAATGCATTGCGATAGTTCGCTTTTCCCTGTAAAATTTCGTCTTCCCATGTTACATGCGGGCCGCCATGTCAATATGATATGCTCACTATTAATTCAGAAACTGAAGTGATTTCTATTGGGTTTGTGACCAATATTTATACAATTCCATAAAAATATCGGATTATCAGATTAAAAATAATGCTTTAATTATGGATCACTTTTTTTACTGGATTTACCTTGGATTAACTTTAACGTATGGAGAGGTGTGATTCGAGAAACAATGGCGGCACTCCATAAAGCTGACATTGAAGGTGGGAAAGGTAGATTAACGGTCGATTTCTATTGTAATATATATTTTATTTATTTCCTAAATTAAAGCAAATCCTTTTAAATATCCCTTGAAGTTATAAAGACAAGGAGAATGTGAGAAACTTTAAAAAAGCCAGGTAGTAGATTTAATACATCAAAATTTTGGGACAAGACTTGCTACAGCGGCTTAAGTGATTTCGCGGTTTACTGGTCCGCGGCTTAATGGCGCTCCACTGTATGCTGTTCTACGTAATGTGGTAGGTTGCCATGTCGGAGATACCTAGATGATTCAGGTTTAAGATACGATAATTTTGAATTAGAAACCAATAGAAGGCAATCAGTTCATATCACCGTGTGAAGAGTTTTCTTAAAGAAAAAAAGTGGAATTGACTGTTACTGTTATAACGCACACACATATCAAACAACGAAGCATGGTTTTTGTAGCACCGCTTCTCAAACCTTACAAGACCCAAACTAAATAAGAACATGGTTGTCATTTCGGTCATAAATGCGTTATGATCTAACGTTCAG
>NC_134835.1:84082737-84158273 GCF_004210375.1 Tachypleus tridentatus | reverse complement strand
CTAAAAGGACAGCTAGTCATCACCACCCACCACTAACTTTTGGGCTACTCTTTTACAAACGAATAATGGGATTGTCCATAACATTATAACGCTCCCACGGCTGAAGGGCGAGCATATTTGGTGTGACATAAATTCAGACCCGAGACCCTCAGATTACGACTCGAGCCTCAGAACAACCTGGCCATGAGGAAGCTTCTGATATTTGACTTATCTTCAGAGCTATATATAAAATTATCACAAATTAATCGAAAAAAAATTTTGGGTCATACTCAAAACCATATTGTCCCGCAAGCCGATAATAATCTAATTAAACATTTGCAAACACTCGCATATGATTCGTCCAGTATGACGAGGTGCTTCCAATTACCATGTGTCTGAATTCTGTTTGTGCAGCTCTTAACAGTTGGCCTTTGGAGAATGTTGTGAGCGTTTTTTTTGTTTAAATGAAGCACAAAGCTACACTATGGGCTATCTGTGCTCTGCCCACCACGGGTATCGAAACCCGGATTTTAGCGTTGTAAGTTCGCAGACATACCGCTTAGCCACTGGGGGCATGTTGTGAGAGAAAACAAATGTCACTTTGTGGACCTAAATCTGTGGGAATATTGTAAGAGCAGATCTTACGTTACTTTTGTAGGCCTAAATTAATGAAGAATATTGTGAGAACAGGTATTTTGTCACTTTTGTGGACCAAAATCTGTGGCGAATATTGTAAGAGCAGATCTTACGTTACTTTTGTAGGCCTACATTCGTGAAGAATACTGTAAGAACAGATGTTATGCCACTTTTGTGGACCTAAATCTTCGTGAATTATATGTTTACAGTTATATCTCTTTGTTTCTTGAGTAATTCCTGTGACAAGTTGTTTAACTAATCTCTGGTGTGAACTGGTAGTCGGTAGTGAAGTTGCCAGTTTTCCTTGCTGGAATTATGCATTTCTTTGCTTTACCGATATGATTCAACACTGTAAGTAACTCATTCTTTAAGGTACTAATTTTCATGCCTTGCATACTCTCATAATCACTGCATAGTAGAATATGTGAAGAAATATCAGAATCTTCTCAGAAGATGTCAATTTCAAGCGCCATCTGCACTTGTAAATAACAAGCAAATAAATTTATCTCAAGCAATCTTTCAAAGTCACCCAGTCTTATGTTTTATTAAATATGTTACATATCGACTATTTTCTGCCATGATTTTACTGGCTGAATATTCTAGAACTACGGTTACGTGTGGTTAGATGAACAGAATTTTATGACCAGTGTTACATCATTCTTGGTTTTACCTATATAAGAATACCTGCCCTACAAGACAACTAACAGATTGCACATGATTTGATGAACGTTAAGAGAGAAGTCACTTATTTTACGGCAAGAGTTTCTAGTGAACAAAGTTCGGGAAACGTTACAGCTGTCGTTGTTCTAAGTATCAATATATCATGTAAAGCGGCCCGGCATGGCCAAGCGTATTAAGGCGTACGACTCGTAATCTGAGAGTCGCGGGTTTGAATCCCGGTCGCACCAAACATGCTCGCCCTTTCAGCCGTGGGTGCGTTATAATATTACGTTTAATACCACTATTCGTTGGTAAAAAGAATAACCCAAGAGTTGGCGGTAGATGGTGATGACTAGCTGCCTTCCCTCTCGTCTTACACTGCTAAATTATGGACGGCTAACACAAAGCTACTCGAGGGCTATCAAAAAATCGTAGCAAGAGTGTTGAAAGTGATTATTTAAGTTTGTTTGTATAATGTGGAATGTTTGTTTGTTTGCCACGTTATACAACCAAACTTAAATAATCACTTTTTTTAAATCATTAAATATTAATTCACCAAATAAATTGAATAATAACTCTTAAACTAAACAGTTTTGTATATCCAAAAAAATATTAATTACTAATTTCAAATCATTCTTTCCCCAACTTGTGTGTCTACAGTGAAGTTATAAATTATAAAGCTTCTGTAATAAATAATCATTTTCTTTGAAACAAACATGGATTTTTAACGCGATAAAACAGGCAATTTTTAAATACTCTATAACTTTTTATTTTCTATTTACATAGATTTTATTTTAATTTTTTTATCGATGTGAAGTTTGTGAAAATTCGGGACAAGAAAACATAAATCGAGTTCCACTGTCTCTTATTAGTGAAGAAAATCGTCCGATCATAGATGTTCTTCTGTTGTTGTCTTGCATCTGGCTTTCTAATTCGGTTAAACACTTGTCAAAAAATTCTTGTGGATCTAAATATGTTTCAGAGGCTTACTTTTCTCAATTTTTCTTTCTACTCTAGTCGTCGGAACACTCTGACTCTGATGATTTCCTTTCGTGAAACAAATCTTGCAGTTCTTTGAAGTAAAGAGGTCTCTTTGATTTATATTTCTTGAATTTTTCTTACGTCTACAATGTGAAGGTACCTCCTTCCTTTTAGTTAACAGAGTTTCTGATATATATGAGATTATTGGTTGATATTTATGAGGCTGTATTGGTATAAAATATTTTGTATGTGATCCTTCAAGACTCGTGATAATGTTTGTTATTTCATTTGAGACATTACTATTTTGGATGTCCTTCCTGTTGGTAAAACATTCGCCTTTCTTTCTCTCTAAAAATAACAAGAATCAGGATAGGTTGATGTTAGTTATCATTATATAGAAATTACCTCTTGGAAGTTAATACAATGAAACTACCGATAACTGGGCTATATCAATTTAGTGGATATCAATTAAAATACGTTTTCGAACAACACTTTTATTGAAATATCCAAATTTTGAGCAAACTAATTGACTCTATAAATTGATTTCTAATAAGTAAAAAGGGAAGGAAATGTTTATCTTATGCATATCGAAATATTTACAACTTTACTTTGGGGAAACACTCTGTAGAAAGTATCATATTTTTCTAGCACTAAACAGAATAAAATGTAAACAATTACTAAGAAGCGTTATTAGAAATTTGAGAATTTCAAAAATAATCAAAATGAAAAAGAAATTGAAATAAAAAACGTTGGTACTAACAACTATACTTTTGAGAATGATAAATTGCGTGATGTATATTTTAATTTAGTTGCTGCAATTATCGAGAATTTCACTCTACGTTGTTCTTGTTGGGTTTTTTTTATCAGAAAACTTCAAAACGGACTATCTGTGTCTGCTCGCCAAGAGCATTAATACCAGACTATTAGAGTTATAAGTATTCGGTCTTATTACTGGGCTGCACCAGATGTCCTTAATCTATAGGTGCCTCTGTATTTAAAATTCGAATATTTAATATTTGTTTGGAAGCAGTTTAACATCGAGATGGCGCTGCGAAATTCATCAATATCGATTTGAACTAAAACGCAAGAAGAATACAAACACGATAATCGAGTAACTTGGCGTCAATAATTGACTCACACTATGTATGACTCTTACAACGTTGGGCCCGGCATGGCCAAGCCTGTTAAGGCGTTCGACTCGTAATCTGAGGATCATGGGTTCGCATCCCCGTCGCGCCAAACATGCTCGCCATTTCAGCCGTGGGGGCGTTATAATGTGCGGTGAATCCCACTTTCGTTGGTAATAGAGTAGCCCAAGAGTTGGCGGTGGGTGGTGATGACTAGCTGCCTTCCCTCTACTCTTACACTGTTAAATTAGAGACGGCTAGCACAGATAGCCCTCGTGTAGCTTTGTGCGAAATTCAAAACAAACAAAACAATACTAAATTAGCAATTGTAGTATATGAAGGATGGAAGTCCTCACATTATACATCATACGTATATATATGTCTCTCTACTATTAAATGGAATAAGTACAACCCAACTTTACGAGGTAATGACTCATAAACAGAGTCATACAGTACAAATCTATAGAATAAACATTTATTAAAGGTTTGGAGACGGCTTGAATGGTGATGAAGAAAATGTTATTTTATACAAGTACTAGTCCCCTGGACGGAATTTACGTAACTTCATAATTAATGAAAAGTCATCTAACGACATGAAGAATTGTCTCCCTTATATGTGACCAGATCAATGAAAACCATGAGGTAAAATACTGATAAAACTCCTTCCTTTCCCCGTAGCGGGCTTAGAACTATAATTTGAAATAGCTTCTATCCAAGTGGAACCGTTTTAAAATGGCCATATTAGAAGCATCTTTCATATATCTTCCCAAATGTTAATACAGTAAAAATAATGTAATTTTTACAATTTTGTTGTTCATACATTTCACTTTATACTTTGAGTACATAGATTAACAAGAATCTCAGGTTATACTTTTGTTGCTAAGCGACATGGCATAAAGTTGTTGTATTCCTATACCAAGTTAAGATTCATCCGTAACTGTGTCAATAGCGCAATAACTGTGAAAACACATGACTCATAAACAGATTCAATAGAGTACAACAATTTCGAAAATGTTTTCAGATGGCTGCAATGATAAAGAAGAAACCTGTGTTATATGTATATATCTACACACAACGTCTCGAGAAGTTGTTATCAAGTATCCATTTAAACCGACTACAATTTCCTTCTAAAAATCGATACCGCACCATTAAATTGAAACGTTTCTTATGAGGTGGAAGATTAGAGTGTAAAGTTTATAGCCTTAATATATTATGTTTAAAACGGTGTCTAAACTTCACGCAGAACACCAACATAAAAATGTATAGAAAGTAAGTTAACATATGTGACTGAAGGTACATTACATTCTTGTTATGTTCGTCTATTTGTGCTCTACCCACCACAGCTATCGATAGCCGGTTTCTAGCATTGTAAGTCCCAGACACTCGGTATGAAATGTGATGACATTTCCCGTTATCACAATACTTACTTCAGGAAGATGAAAATTCGGAACTTTTTTGGCCCTCTTCTCTTTTACACTTTTATATTTTCTCTTCTCGTTTCTAGTAACAGACTGATCTTCATCTTTTGTGGTACAAGTGAATATTTAATTTTGTTCTGTCATCTTTATTCGCATGGTCTTCTGTGCTCTCTGATTTTACTGCTTCACATCCACAACAATTACACTTCCAAATAATGACACTACAAAAAAAAATCGCGAATAAATAACATAGATGATTTAATTTGACTGTTATTTGTACATTAGTGTTATGTCAATTAAAAATGGAATATAATTATAATCTAGAAATAATAATATTTAACAACGACAGCCACAGATACGTTCTCTCCCAGTGGAACGTCAGTAAGTATATGAACATATAACACTAAAATAGGCGGGTTCAGTTCCCCACGGTGGAGATGACAAGTAGTCCCCTGCTGCATCTCTTTAAAATAAAGTTAACAAATGTAAACAGGAATAAAATGTTATGGCTTAAGAGGGATAATTTAATAATTATTATACTTGCTGATAAATTTCAATTTTAAGACCATATTGAAATAAACTGGAAATCATTAATTAGTTAAAGAACTATTTTGAATGAAAATGCCTTTTATATTTATCTCAAGTACTCGAATTGTAATAGTTTAGGTTACCCATATTTTCACGTTTCAATTTCAAGTATTTCTACTGACACGCACAATACCTTGAGGTATTTACATATAAAAAACAGGTTGAACAATAACATACTTACAAGGAATGTTTTCATCAGAAGAACTTGTAATATTGTAAAAAGTGATCCACAATTTAAGCTTTAAGTGAATCTCCACACTTAAAATACACTTTATTGTAAACTAATGATGCTAATTTCTCCTTACATATTTCTTATTAATGCAAGCGTTTGTAACCCTTTGATTATTTATCATTCTAATTAAAATAAAGTAACTAACATTTTTTTTATTTCTCAGCCCCTATAAATTCATTATTAAGTATATACACACATGGTTCAACTATTAATAACATAGAAATTATATTAAGATCTATTCAACAAAACATAAAAAAATACTGTTTTGTTCTTGCCTTAAAGAAATGAACAATAGTGGTACTCCTACTGCAACAGTTACCAATGGAATCGGATATTCTAACATGGATGGTGCTGAAATGGAAAAATACAAGTTAAAAAGAAAGTTAGTTTTGTGCAATTTGATTTTGTTATATGATAGTATTGGAGGAGGCTACGTTTCATTTGGTATACTTACAGTGAAAATAACAAGATAACCACAGCGTTCTAAGTTACTGGAATCGAAGAAGTTCCACTCTTTATTCAAACACGTATAAGTTTAATGCACATGGATAAAACATTACGGGTAAAGAAGTGTGAAGTATAAGACTGTGTTTTCATATCAAATCAGGATAATCATTTGATGCGTCACATGACTGACCACCATTACAGCATATATATATATTCGTAACAATGCAAAAGTGACGAGTTCTCAGACTTCCAAGGATGTATGATTGTTGACACTGACTTACTAGCAATTTGTAAACTGAATATTGTTTATATGTTTCTCTATTCAAAGAAATCTGTAATTAGTGTGTAAATGAACTACAAACGAAAGAGAATATATTGGAAACTATCGGTAACAATTCGAAGCGAAAGTGCATGGACGGTTGTTTTGTTGTAAACAAATCTAAAACTCTGCTCTAGACAACAAGTTTTTCTAAAATAGTCAAGGTTTAAATAATACAACAATACTAGGAGGAGGAAAATACTTATGACATGCAATTACTGGTCCAAAAAACTTACTTCAGACAACAGAAAAGCTCAAACTGTGAACAGTGAATTAGTGGGAATGATAGACTTGGTTTGGTGAATCATGTTTTACCTAAGTTGCTATGAGTGGTGAAATGGTAAGAGATTTATTATTTAGAATAGAAAATAATGTCCACAATGTACTGGAATATTATAAGAAATCGGGTCTTCACACATTACTACATTTTTTACCTTCATGAATAAGGGATTGAAGAAATTTAATGGGAAGAAAGAACAACACGCGTCAATACAAACATCGTCACAGTAATATTTTTACATCACGACATTTTGTCACCATCCTTTCCACACATATTGTCTCACGTTAAAGGTACGTTTTACGTAATTTTATATGTAGCATAACTTACTTTTCTTTGGAGAAGGAACGTATGTTTCTTCCTCCGTTTCTGTTTGACTTGGATCTAAGAAAAAAGTTTGAAATATAAACAATGTTAACAATTAAAAATAAAATAATGGATGAAGTATATAATAACTAATTTACTGCTTACTTTGTTCAAAACATTTTTTCCTTTTTCGATTTATTTAAAAACTAGAATTCACAAATACTGATCACACATATAAACGCTTTAAAGGAAAGCACAACTTACAACACAGGTTATTTCTCAGTGTGAATCCTTCAGGACATTGGTGGTTTTCATTAGGTTGTACGCATGCTAAAATAAAGTATAATATTTTTTGTAGTTCAAGTATTGTTGACATAATAAATAATATTTTGCACTATTTGTTTGAATTTAGCATAACACTACATCATGCGCTATCTATGCTCTGCCCATCACGGATATCGAAACCCGGTTTCTAGCATTGGAAGCACGCAGACATTTTGCTGGGCCACTAGGGGAATTTTTGACCTGATATGACACTTTAGGCTCATAACAAATTATTAACTACTTTTCTTCGTGAAAGCTCATACACTGGAAATCCTGTAAGGTATAAACAAAATCTAACAAATATAGTTGATGGCTTATCTTGTTCTTTATCTACTGTATCGTAAGTCACAGGAAGTTTCAAATCAATGTATTTTCATAATTAATAATAAATAAGGATTTACAATGCTAAAGTTGAGGGTTCGATTTCCCCTCGGTAGGTACAGCGGATATCTCTTTGAAGCTTTGCTATATGAAAAACGCAAATTTTGGTAATTAAAGGCCCGGCATGGCCAGATGTGTAAAGGCATTCGACTCGTAATCTGAGGGTCGCATGTTCGAATCCTCATCACACCAAACGTGCTCGCCCTTTCAGCCGTGCTATAACGTGACGGTCAATCCTACTATTCGTTGCTAAAAGAGTAGCCCAAGAGTTGGCGGTGTGTGGTGATGACTAGCTGCCTTCCCTCTCGTCTTGCACTGCTAACTTAGGGACGGCTAGCGCAGATAGCCTTGTGAAGTTTTGCGCGGAATTCAAAAACAAACAATCGTAATTAAAAATATATACAACATGACTGACGGAACAATAAAGTGAAGCGTGAAAGAGAACATAAACTAAAAAAATTAAAATTATTTTCGAAATCATGCGTGTTTTCTGCTTTACGGAATAGCGAATAAACAACACGCAGTGCTGTATTTATTCTTGAATTTTTTTTCATTAATATGTGACGTGTTTAATATTAACTTCCAACAAATGAAGATGTTTACCCAGATCAGAATTAAAGATATGCTCAGTAACAGATATAGTTAATCAAATAAGCTCTTCAAACTTTCTTATTTCAAATGATAAGAATGTATTGTTTCATCGCTTGGATGTGAAAAGTGGCTAAACAATGTCTCTGAATACCAGAACTTACTGTGTGTTTGTAACAAAAGAAACGTTTTTCTGCTATAACACTGTAGCACTGTATAATTTCAATATTTTCACAGACGATTAAAGAAATCATTCAACACTTTTTATTTTTTAAATTATTTGTTCTATGACTTGTAAAGAAAACAACAAAACCTTTCTAATTTCTAACACAAGGTTATCTCGTTTTCTGACTTCACGGAATGTCTAATTTCATTAATTGTGTAATGCTATTGATTACATTTATTCATATATATATATATGTATTTAGTTATTGTATATAATAATAATAAACCAAAAATTATTTCGTAATGATAAATTTATATCCAGACAAGTTTGATTTTCAACGTTTTAACACCTCAGGTTTAACGCGGAAACAATGGCGGTGAGCTGTATGTGGGTAGTTGGAAAGGTGATTTCATGGATTTTGGAAAATTAATGTACAATCATTAAATATATATCGAACTTATAACACTTTACATAAATTGTAGTAAAAATGGATGGAATCCGATTCATGATATAAAGTGTGTTTTTTTTTAACTTCTAAACACTACCAAAATCGATTCTTATAGGCATTTACCTTCCAAGAAATGAGTGATGGAAATTGGTTTGTGTGCTTTTATCTCCCAGTTTGTTGAATATTCAATAATGCACTTATAAGTACCAGCATCAGAAATATCAAATTTATCAATCATCAAATCACCCGTGTCTTTGTTTACGCGAATTTTCTCGTCATCTGTTTCTATTACACCGTATGGGCCAAACCAATAATACCTGAAAACATCAAAGGTATAACATTTGATCTTATAGTTGTCAGGGACACATTGAATAATCTGTGGGGCGCCAAGTATAATATTTTCGGGTTTAAGTTTTATGTGCCCAGGCACTGCTATTGTTACAGCATATAATGCCATAAAAAGCAATGTTTTGAAAAAGAACTTCACCATCTCAAAATCTTAAAGTTTCCTTGCAGTAGTATGTTAAACGTTTTACAAAATGTCTTCTAATTATCTGTGTTGCTAAGATACTGTTTCATTGTTATATTATAAATATTGTAATGACGTAAGAGCCACAAACAATATGTCATATAAGTTACGGAGTTACCGATTAACCACTAAAAGCTGATAAAAGTTACGGAGTTACGGAATAAACGCTAAAAGCTGACAAAGTACAGAAACTAAAAGTTGTAAAATTTATGATGAGGCTACAGAAACCACAATTCCATTTTTAAACAGCTTTGATATGAATTTAAAATATGCAAATTCAAAATATGTGAAAAAACATCTAATGTTTACGTTATTTTATCACAAAATAAGATATTGTTGTTTCACAACATGCTTAGAGGCAACAAAGAAACACCACAAACAATATATCATAAAGTTACGGAGTTACAGATTAAACACTAAAAGCTGATAAAAGTTACGAATTAAACGCTAAAAACTGACAAAGTACAGAAACTAAAAGGTGTGAAATTTATGATGAGGCTACAGAAACCACAATTCCATTTTTAAACAGCTTTGATTTGAATATAAAATATACAAATTCAAAAATGTGTGAAAAAAACATCTAATGTTTACGTTATTTTTATTACAAAATAAGATATTGTTGTTTCCCAACATGCTTAGAGGCAACAAAAAAACACCACGAACAATATATCATAAAGGTTACGGAGTTGCGGATTAAACACTAAAACTGATAAAAGTTACGGATTAAACACCAAAAGCTGACAAAATACAGAAACTAAAAGGTGTGAAATTTATGATGAGGCTACAGAAACCACAATTCCATTTTTAAACAGCTTTGATTTGAATTTAAAATATACAAATTCAAAAATGTGTGAAAAAACCTAATGTTTACGTTATTTTTATTTCAAAATAAGGTATTGTTGTTTCACAATAATACTTGCTAAATAATCACAGTTATTGTTGTGAAAATAGTTCAAACAACTCGCCTGGCAGGTAAATTACATAACTTAAAAACAAGCCTCTGAAAGACTCAAACCACACTTTTATCTTGCAATTCACATGTGATTTGTGATTCGGCACTGGAAGAGTGCCGAAAAACATATAACAGCAAGAAATGGCCACTACTAAACAGTATAGAATTTTAACTGCAGTAAGTGGAGAATTAAAATAAATGCGCACAAAATACAAGTCATATTATTTACAAAATCGTACAAAAAGAAAACAAATTAATATATTAATATTACAGTTATATCTAAACGTGACTCTCTTACAAGTAACAATACAAAAGGACCTGGCATGGCCTAGCGCGGTAAGGTGTGCGCTTCGTAATCTGAGGATCTCGGGTTCGCGCCCGAGTCGCGCCAGACATGCGCGCACTCCCAGCCGTGGTGGCGTTATAATGTGCGGTCAATCCCACTTTTCGTTGGTAAAAGAGTACCCCAAGAGTTGACGGTGGGTGGTGATGACTAGCTGCCTTCCCTCTAGTCTTTCACTGCTAGATTAGGGACGGCTATCAGAGATAGCTCTCGAGTAGCTTTGTGCGAAATTCCAAAACAAACAAACAATGTAAAAAAAAAATCATAGGGTTACTTTGATTTAAAATTAAACTGGATACCACACTATATAACATAAAACCAGAATTTGTAAAATAGCAAGTTACCTTAGGAATTTAGATGATTAAAACAAGAATATTCAACAATAAACATATGTAAACTTTACAGAACATACATGACCAGTCATGGAATATGTTTGTGTAACATGGATAAATGTATCAAAACACTCATCAATAATCAAAGTCCTTCGTCTGATACAAGTGTATCATACAAGGTCCCATATACGACAGTCATTCAGTTCAACAGCAAAACATTGGGTTGAATTATAGTGAATAAAATCATTCAACGCGTACTTTCCGATTATTACTAAAGTGATATTGTTATGACAGTTATAAAACATCAAAATTATGAGATTTGATGATTTTACCTCTCGAATATGGTTTATTTCCATGCATGTTTCAAGATCTCGGATTTTATAGGGAATTTAAAAAGTTTCTATTCTTCCCTTAAGTTTCTCCAATTTGAGTTAAATTATTAAAAAATAAAAGCATCATAAACAAACTGTTTACATACTGGTTGGAACAGAATTACAAGACAAAGAAATTTATTTATTTTCTCCCATGAAGATACCTAGGGGGCTGAATAGAAAAATCGTAGAGTTAATAACATTACAGGCCTACTACCAATGTCTTCTCACAAGTATAATTAATTGTGATTACACTATATCAGTTTAGAAAACGTTTTCATCGTAAGGCAAAGTATAGTTGATATAATATTGTACATGTTTGTTTTGAAAAATTCGTGAGTGCTTATGAAGCTCGTGAGGTAGACAGAGCACAGAGTGCTGGTTTTGTAACTTGCCTGGAGTTGCAAGCAACCCTGTTAATGGAATTATCTGCAATTATTCAATGAGAGACTGATCGTTTTGTGAGTCAGCCACTTTCTCTTGAAGTTATTCACCTCATGAACAATCTGAACCTGTTCATTCCGAGAAAGATTTTTACAGCCTTTTCCCACCACAGGATTTTCTCATGTTTCCCTATACACCTCCTGCAGAGTCACCTCGGTTTAATATTGCGTATTTAGGTATGATTCCTCAGGTATGTGATGTTTTATCCTTTTTTATGATTTCCTACAATCCTCATCCTTTTTTGTTGTATGATAGTTCTTAGATTTTCTTTACCTTATTCAGTTTCCCACTTTCTTTGGTTATTAGGGTTCATACAAAGCATTTTACTTCATAATTGGTTGAGAGTTCCAGCATGTCTTGCTTCCTATGTACTGTGGATAGTTTGTTTGACGAACCATCAAGTAGCCTATCCGTTTTAAGACTCACAGGTGTTGGAATCAATTTTACCAATTTGGGAGTACTCCATGATTTCCAGTGCTTTTAACCCATGCCTCTGTCTTATCCTTACTTTTGTGGTATTTATCTATCATACATTTACTTTCAGATACTGTGTACCAAAATCCTGAGGTTTTTGAGGAACAGCCTCTCCTTTGTTACTTCTAAGATGACTCATTTTTCATTCTCTACTCTCACCTTGCATACATAATTTTTCAGTTGTTGAAAGATACTGGGTCAAAATGCAGCCTTCTGTCAGACTTATTTGCTGCCCACTTAGGGAATCATGTGTAGCTCTGTTTCTTAGTATATTTTAAAACGTATTCCAGACACTTTGGAATTGCATGCTGGGAACACCTGCATCAACACTCTACCCTTTTGTTTTTTTGGTAGCTCATTTGCCACAGTTGGAATCAAGAACAAGCCCCTATTCCTGTTTCCCGTCCTAGTGCTTCCCAGCTTTTACCTGTTTCTCTTTCCAGGTGTTTTCTTCAGTGTAGATCATCATAATATCAACAGTACCAGTTGATAACTGGATGGGAGCTCAGTTGTGTGACTTTCTTCCCCTTTGGCAATGTTTCACCACAGATTGGTGGATTATTTGGACATGTCCTGTGCTTCCTTTACCTTCCTCTTTTTATCACAGATATCCATTTCTTTCCTTCTTCCTCAGGATCCCATTAACAGCCAGCTTCTGTCGGAGGTAGTTCAAGACCTTCTGTCCAACAGAACATTGAATCTAGAAATCATCTCTCTCACAGTTTCTGTTCCAGCTGTTTGTTGTTATTAAAACTGAAGACTGGCTATGTGTCATAGTCTTTCAATCAATTTCTAAGTCTCCTTTTTTTGTTTTATAATGAAATTGTTTCTCCCCTTGGTGGGTGTTTTTTCTCCTATTAGCTTAGGGATGTTGGCAGTCTGATTTATTTGCTGTTAATGTTTCATATACTCTTTATCATTTAACATATTTTATTTATCCAGATTATTCTTTCCTCCATAAAATCTTGGCTGCTAGATATGGTTACTCCAATTTCCCTTCCTTCCATTTCCTGGCCTTCTGTGTCCTGTATGTGCTCTTCATTGTTGTATTGCAACGATTCCATTCATGATTTCCATTTCCACCTATTTATCCCTTAGAAACCATCTTCTGTTTGTGATTTTTCACCTTCCACCATATGGGTTCAACTTTTGATTTGGTTGGTTTATTCCTATGTTTCTTTATCCTCCCATAGATTGCTCCAGGTGTCTTCTCATCAAATTAGGCATCTTACCTTTTCTCTGGCATCGCATCTTCATTGTCTGTCAGAGGAAATTCTTAGGCATATGGACTACATGTGATATGTTTCTCTCTCATTATTTGCATAGGCTTTCTACTTCCTCTTCAGGATGTTGTCTTCCACCTGTGACTATTCTTTAGACTTCCATGTGACAACAAGCCTGGATAAGTTATATTTCATCTTTTTCTACATTTTCAGAGGTCTCATTTCCATTCTCATTGTAATTCTCTGTTTGGATCACACTCCATGGCAAGTGTTGCCTGATCAAGTATTCTTTAACCTTAAAATCCACACTTTTTTGCCATGTATATGCACCTAAATATATTCCATGGCCATTCAGTGCACACTGTTGAGATGGGGTATTCAACAAGGTTGCTTGAGGATTAACTTTGCAACAGAAGTGCTTCACAAATACACCCATTCCAGACTGTACCAATCATGGACTACAGGAGTAAAACAGAATGTGATAGCTGCCTATTCTGCCATGCTTTATATTGAATAAATCAGCTTGGTCTACTTTAAAAACAGTTTCATGGTCACCTATTTCACTATCTGAGGTGTTGACATATTTCCAAACTTTCCACTACGTATCACACTCCCTTTTTTTCTAGTGGAGCTGGGTGCCCTTATCAATTTTCAATTCCAAGTCACTGTGGGGCATTGTCCTGAATTGTTTAATGGCATAAAATATCTACAATTCAGTGCAGGGTAGGGAAGTGGTTTTCTGCTGGTGTAGATGACATCATATATATAGACCAAAGGAGTGAGACCTCAAATTGCAGTTAACTCGTTTGGTTGGGTTTCATCATCCTGGTCTCAGATGAAAATCTATTGGCTGGATTTTGGATATAGAGTAAAAGCAAAATACATAAGTTTTGCACATTGTAGTATGGATGTTTGACTTCCTCCTTCAGTTATACTTTATCTGTATTGTGGAGGCAGGGCTGAATTATTTATTAGGCACAGTGCCTAGGGCCTGTGAAAACTGTAGGTCCATGAAAATTTTCCTTTAAAGTTAATTTTGGATTAACTTATATGGCTGGTAGGGCCTACAAACAGTAGGTGCCTTCGTCCTACAATCGTCTTGATACAGCATGGTGGAGGAACTTGGGATTGTTCTGGTTCTTTCCCTTCAACTGTCTTTTGTGTAGCTTATTCTGAGGATGTTATTTGTCTTAGGTTGGTTCTGGTCAATTTCTCTTTCATATACATTTTTTCAGTCCAGGACATCAGGTTTTCAAAGTTGATATACCATTTTCTGTTCTTAACATACGCTCTCTTCAGGAGTCAGATGTTTGATGTCCCTCTGGTCTCATTAATTTTAAGTGAAGATGGTATGATCCTCATTCTACACCCACCCTCTCTATCTGTGTCAGTTTCCAGCAGCATAGATTTTGGATATAGTTGACTTGTCAAGTGCAGTTTATCATGCCCTAGCCACTTTGTGTCTGGAGACACTTCCATTTTCTCCAATATTAATTGGATTTACTTCTCAGTTTTTGTCTACCAGAATGTATAACATATTTCCCAGATTGGTGAAGAGTATGGCTAGTTTAGAAATAGTGTAGTCTCCCACATAATGTCATCATATCTAATTCTTTAGACTCAAGGTGTGTCCTTTGTACTCTTCCAAAGGGTGCTTCTTTTCTTCCCTTGCACCAATTCAGTGTGTGATTCTATCTGATTATATAAGCACAGCTGATGTACCATTTTAGAAGTTAGTTTTTCTATACATAAAATGTACTTCCTCTCCACTCAAAATGAGTGCTTCAATTCTCCACTCAAGATATATAAAAAATTATCCAAGACTTTAGCACCTCATTCTTTGAGGGCTAGGCTACTCATACCATCAGCATAATTAAACAATTATATAAAAAGTACTGTTACACTGGATAAGTATATCGTGATATGTTTATTTTGTTTTTAGTTTTTCGTAAAGTTACACAAGGGCGACCTGCGATAGTCGTCCCTTCTTCAACAATGTAAGAGTGGAGGGAGGGTAGTTAGTCATCACCTCCCAGTGCCAACTTGCTAACGAATAGTGATATTGCACGCCACATTAAAACTCCTCCATCTCTGAAACGGCTAGCACGTTTGGTGTGACGGAGATTCGAATCCAAGCCAACTGCGTGTTCCGACTTTACGCTTGTCTATCTCTTCATTTGCTGTTAAGGTACTTGTGCACCCAGCATCTTAACATGTCCATTTCTCAGTTAAACTACCAATAAACCGAGAAGAATAGCATCCAAAACTTAAACATATATCATTTAACAAACTTGTAATACAAGTAATGTAAGCTTTCGTTAATGTATTTTTTGTTACTGTGACATTTCAGTTTTTGAAACGTTCTTTTATATTTGTATAAATGTTTAATTTAATAAATATGATCATAGATCGTTCTCTTCGTCTTTGAAGCGTGTTCTGGGTTAGTAGAGAGACGTCCAAATAACTTTATTTTTTTGTTGTTGAATTTCGCGAAAAGCTGCTTGAGAGTTCTCTGCATAAGTGAAGTTTCAGAGTAAGAGGAAATACAACTAGTAAACTTTATACAATAGCAACTATTAGCCAACAAATAGTGGAAATGTCTGTCAGATTATAACGCTTGTAAATCAATAGTTATTGAGATGAGTGTGTTTTCTTACAGCAAGAGCCACATCGAGCTACCTGCTGAGTCCACCGATGGGAATCGAACCACTGATTTTAGCGTTACAAATCCTTAGGCTTACCGCTGTATCAGCAAGAGACAATAATTTTTTATTTCTTCTATTTAAATTTAATCGTTCAGCGCCATATGTATTGTTTTACTTTAATTATCTGTTTGATGATAGAAGCATCATTTTGAATGAGAGTTTGGTTGTTAGATATCCAGCTTCTCTAATCGCTTCATAGAGCAACAACTTGACCAAACTACTACTACTGCCATCAGATTGTTATATAAATTTAAGGTTCCTTCTTTGGAGTCTTCAACAGAATGTACTTCGTGATCACGAGAAACCTACTTGATGAAACACTGTATTTCATTACGGCTTGTATGGGTATTAAAACTTTTATAAAAAACAACGTTTCAAACTTCTTATGACACCTTTAGGTAAACAAAGAGAGTTTGCACACTTGTGCATTTTCTTTAGATGACACGTTACAACTCTGTTTTTGAAGGCTGATTTAATTTCTTTGTGTGCCCACTTCTTTATTCACACACATTTCATAATAATATTTCACTACAAGAAACAAAATAATAAAGCTACACCAGTTGCTAGTACTATTACCTTCCCTAAATACATAATATTTAGACATCACCAAGGTTTTTACATTCCCTGATTTTAGACTTCTTTTTGTTCCTTTATCTTTATCAAACCTGTCGATCATTCATTAAAAAAAATTACTCTGATAAGATGTACCTGAGAATTTGAGACTAGAATTTAAATTGCTGTAAATTTTGTCATAACAATGAAGATGAGTGATTATACTTTTGATTATTGAATTCATATTGTTATTTGAGCAAACATGACTTTAGAATCATGCAATTTACCCCAAAACCTAAGATTTTGTGGGATTGGAAATTCGCGCAAAGATAGTCCAGATCTGTCTGTCCTAGACGTTCCTAATATAGCAGTCACTGCTATTACTGGAAAGCAACTAATCAACATCATCAACTGATAAATTTTGGGGTTTCTCGTTTACAAAAGAACTGTAAAAAACTAAACTAACGTGGCAGGGGTTCAGTTTAGAGAGAGAGAGAAATCAGAAGAGTTCTCTCTCCAACTGGGGTGTTCAGGAACGTTGTAGTTCCTCTTCATCCCCTTTCGTAAATTGTTATTAAGATTAAGTGGTGGTTTTTTTATTATTATTATTTTAATAAATTAATTATCGTTATTATTATTGACTTTTTGGGTGGAGGATGTCTCTCTAAATGTTGTTTTGGGTGGAGACAAAGGCAGCAGTGAAAAGAAAGGCCGGGACCTGTCCCGAAAGGAAGAAGTTGGGCAGATGTGAACATGAATAAAATTCATTCAAATCCAGATCAAATCAAACGGCACGATTCAGGTTCTGGCAAAAGAGTTGCCTGGGCTGGGATCTAGGAATCCAATGCCTAAAGATTTTGATGTGGGGGGAAACGGGAGTGCCCCGAGAAAACCCACTTTCACACGACAGGCGCCGAAATTTTTGCCTGTCGTGTGCCCTGTACCTGAAAAAAAGGAATTCATGTTAATAACATGGATTTTATTTATTTAGATTCTTTGTTGAGTGGATTGTGATTCTTGAAATATGTTGTAAGGTGATATGTATTTTGTTGGTGCACTTGATAATTTGTGTAGTGATGCCGTTAGTTTGTTTCTATTTTCTGCTTTTAGATAATATTTGAGAGAAAGTTGTGTTATTCTATCTCTTATAATTGGTAAATTACTAATTTGGTGTAGATAATTTGTTGGCGTAAATGATGGTAGGCTGAATGCGGATTTTAATATTCTGTTTTGTTGCACTTGGATTTTCTGGAGTGTGTTGTTTGACATATTGTATGTTACTTGACATCCGTACTCTATTAGTGGACGGATGTAAGTCTTGTATATTTGTATAATGGTGTTCGGTGCGCATTTCGATTGTTTACCAGTTATAGTCTTTAGATATGAAATCCTTTTCTGATTGATGAGTGTATATTGTTTATGTGTTTTTCCATGTTAGTTTTGTGTCGAAAGTGACGCCAAGGAATGTGATGTTTTTGCTCATGTTAATGGTTGTGTTTCCAAGTGATAGTTTTATTTTCTTTAGATTTTTTCTTTGCTTCTTTAGTTTTCTATAGAAGGTGATTGCTTGTGTTTTTGTTGGATTTAACACGACCCTCCACTTGTTGCTCCATGTTGAGACGTTGTTTAGTGATTCTTGTACGCGAGACATGGCCATTACTGGGTTTCTGGAGGTGCTCCAGATTGCGATGTCGTCTGCGTATTGTGAATTGTGTGTGTATGTTAGATTTGGAAAAAGGTATGTCACTGACGAAAATTATGTATAGAAGTGGTGAGAGGACTGATCCTTGGGGCACTCCTGCCGTTATATTAAATAATTTGGATATAGTTTTATTGACTTTTACTTGTGCTGTTCTATTGGTTAAGAAATTTGAAATCCATTTGACTATCGTGGGATTTATTTGTAGGTGATTTAGTTTGTATATGATGGCGTTGTGCCAAACGCTGTCGAATGCTTTTTTGACATCTAGGAATACCCCGATGGTTACTTGATTGTTGTTGTAAGCTTTGTAGATTGATTCGGTGAGTCGTGTGAGGTGATCTGTTGTTTGTCTATTTTTTCTGGAGGCATTTTGAGATTCTGGAAGGATGTTGTTTGATTCGCAAAAATGGAGGAGACGGTTGGAGATAATTCTCTCCATCAGTTTGCCAAGGCAGCTTAACAGACTGATGGGGCGGAAATTATCTGGATTTGTTCTATTAGTTTGTTTCTTGGGGATCGTTGTTATGATGGCTTTTTTCCATGTGTCAGGGTAATACCCAGTCGCTAGTGAAATGTTCATGATGTTTGTGAGGTTTGATTTCTGTTTTAATGTGTGGATCGCGTGTGATGTAGTGTGTTCGTCTTAATTGTCTGCGTTTGATTATTAGTGCGTGAATTTCTGGTGTTAGAGTCCATTGAATAAGTGATTGTTTTCTTTTTGATTTAGGAATTGTGTTTTTTATGGCTTCTGTAATTTAATCAACATAGTTGTCTAGTTCTGATTTGTTATTTACATGTTCGATTGGATGGGGTAGGTATGAGTCCAGAGAGGCATTAAAAGTGAGCCAGTCTGTTTCAGTGTAAGTGTATGCGGAAGGAGTCACGTACGCCACAGCAGGGTGGAGCGGGTGAATCATACATGACATGGGGAAGTGGTCACTGGTGATTTCATCATGCACTTTAAAGTTAGATATTCTGTTAACCATGTCCTTGGGTGCGATGATGAAATCGAGTACATCGTATGAGCCGTTAGCGGCTGAGAAGTGTGTAGGTGTATTGTCATTAATTAAGTGCATTTTATTGCTAGAGATAAAATTTTTATGCACGATCCTCTGCGTGTGTCTCTGTTACCCCTTAATTCTGTGTGCGGTGAATTAAAATCTCCAATAATAATTGGTTTGGGTTTACGATTAACACATTTTTGAAGGAAGTTAATGTCGATATCTTTGGTTGGTGAGCAATATATGGCTAGAATCGGAATAGTTAGCCGGTTGTTAAAGTGTATATTGCAAAAAATGGTCTCATTAATGTCAGATTTAAAGGAATCTTCTATCGAGATTAAATGCGATATTTTCGTACTAAAGTAAGTTATTATACCTCTGTTGTTTTCTGAGTGAAGTATGCTGTGTATGATGAATTCGGGGATTGTGGTGTTTTGTTTCTCTGTGCAAAGTGTTTCTGAAACGATGATTATGTTGGCGTTTATATGTTTGTTTATGTTGTATATTTTTATCCTTTTGTCTTTGAGATTTCCTTGGCAGTTGATGAGTATGATTTTAATGTGTTGTATCATTGTGTTGTTTTATTTCCCTTGCATGAATTTTGAGTGAAAGATGGTGTGGTTTGAGGTGAAGAAGGTTAAAATAATAACTTGCAAGGCTGCAAACAGCCTTGAGTGACTCGTGCCTCAATTCGAATGAGGGGAGATCACTCAATTCTATCAGCATTGCTAGCAAGTTCGTGGTGAAATCTGTGGGGTTGAATGCTTGTGTTGTTTTCGGGCGTGTTACGTCTGCGTAAGTACGTGTTGGTTGAGGCTGAGCGTGTTTGATTTGCGAGTCAGTTGGAGTTGGTAGTAAAGGTTGTTTGGTGTTGTTTTGGTAGCCGTGGGTTTGATTATTATTGTTCGTGGTTTTGAAAAGGAAGCTGTTGCGTATTTGGGGCAGCCTTTGTAACTGGCTGCGTGGGGGGCCCTGACAGTTAGCGCATCTCACTTGGTTACGCTCGTTAGGACACTGAGCGACCTCGTGAGATCCGCCACATCTGTCCTTGGCCATACAATTAGTTTTTGTGTGTCCGAACCGTTGACAATTGTAGCATTGGATAATGGGTTTTTGGTGTGTTTTTTCCGGTTCGGTCGTGTGTCTTTTGAAAAACAAAAAGCAACCGTTTTTTAATAATTTGTCCTGATCGTCTTTTTTGTTGACGGTTACCTTGATCAGTGGCGTTTTTTTGTTTCGTTCTGAATGAGATAATTCTGTTTGATGATGCAATATCAAAGCCTTGAGTTATTAGTTCGTCAGTGATTTCATGATCTTCGATGTCGAAATCGACACCTCTGATTATGACTGTTAGTTTTGGTGTAGTGATAGTAGCTTGAACCCCAAAGGCATCCTTGGGCCAGTGGGCCAAAATATGTGCAAACTCTTGCGGTTCGGAACATTTAAGCATGATTCTTCCATTAGGAAGACGTTTGATGTCTTTAAACTGAATGCCCGGGTAATAGGCCCTCAGTTGTTTGACAATCTGTGGAATGCGTGTTGTGTTATTTACTCCTTCGATGAACAGAGTTGGGATTCTGTAGTTAGGAGAATCGTGTGTTTTTGTGACAGTGGTGGTGTTCTTAGAATTAGTGGCGATGGTGGTGTTGTTAATATTCAAGTTATTTTCGTTAGAGCATGTGGCTTTGTCGTCATTAACATGGGTTACGTTGCTAACACTTTGATTTTTAGTACTATTAGTAGCGTCTTTAAGGTTGGGGTTAGTAGAATTGTCAGAAACTATACTTACCATGTCCTTTTTCTTCTTCTTCAGCCTCCTCTTGTTTGATGTTTCGTTTGTTTCATGAAATTCTCGTCTCGGTGATTCTTCAGCTTCTGAGTGTTCGCTTTCAGAACTCTCAGTTGAACTACTCAGATTCAGAGGCTGGTCCTTCGATTGCTTTGTTCAGCATTTCCATTATCTCTTCGTTCGAAAGGGCTTTTCCGTTGGATCGAGTTGCTATCTTCCTTCGCTTCATCTTGTTTTACTAGTCCTGATAAGGACTAAGGGCTAACCTTTTTGAGTAAAACTTTATGCACTTCAACGAATACCTAGTCTTCAATGTACTTGTCTCGCAGCTCTTGACTTGCACGTCTGGTCTGCTTGACGGCGACCTTGAAACTCGAGTTTGGAAACGCTGCTACCTCTCCGCTCTACCGGCTGAATCCCCCTGCCAAAAGAACTGTTGGATTGGTTGTCTCTTATAAAGCTTCCATGACGAAAAGGGTAATCATGTACGGTTAAATGGATCCATACCCTGAATCCACTGATTACAAGTTCAGTGTACTGATTCCCAGGCGATGTAAGGAAGTAAAAATGCAATAATTAACTTTACAGTCTGTTGGTAGTAACGACAGTACGGTCAAGTTGTTGTTCATGTGATGTTTGTAGCGGTTAGAGAAGTCGACTGTTTAAGTCAATTAAACATTGTCATATACAGTAACAATGAAATTATTATTAAAACAATAAACGTTTTATCAGTTTCTTTGTACAATTGAGCGATATACAGTGGAGCGCCGTTAAGCCGCGGTACTTGGGGGGTCAGCCTGCTTAACTGCGGATTAAGTGGTCTGTGGCTTAAACCTTTGTGACATTTTCAGGTACAGGGCACACGACAGGCAAAACTTTCGGCGCCTGTCGTGTGAAAGTGGGTTTTCTCGGGGCACTCCCGTTTCCCCCCACATCAAAATCTTTAGGCATTGGATTTCTAGATCCCAGCCCAGGCAACTCTTTTGCCAGACCCTGAATCGTGCCGTTTGATTTGATCTGGATTTGATTGAATGAATTATATTCATGTTCACATCTGCCCAACTTCTACCTTTTGGGACAGGTCCCGGCCTTTCTTTCCACTGCTGCCTTTGCCTCCACCCAAAAAGTCAAGAATAATAACAATAATTAATTTATTAAATAAAATAATAATAATAAAAAAACTACCACTTAATCTTAATAACAATCCACGAAAGGGGACGAAGAGGAACCACAACGTTCCTGAACACCCCGGTTGGAGAGAGAACTCTTCTGATTTCTCTCTCTCTAAACTGAACCCCTGCTACGTTAGTTTAGTTTAGTTTAGCCTTTGTGACTGAAAAGCCGAAGTCGCCAACAGCTCCGCCGAGGAGCCTCATCCGAGCCATTGCGTGATCATTATAATATTAATGTATAGACTATTCAGATACAATTTGCAAGTGCCGTTTTAACACAAACGACCAATGCATTGCGATGGTTCGCTTTTCCCTGTAAAATTTTGTCTTCCCGTGTTACATGCGGGCCGCCATGTCAATATGATATGCTCACTATTAATTCAGAAACTGAAGTGATTTCTATTGGGTGTGTGACCAATATTTATACAATTCCATAAAAATATCGGATTATCGAATTAAAAATAATGCTTTAATTATGGATCACTTTTTTCACGGATTTACCGCGGATTAACTTTAATGTATCGAGAGGTGTGATTTGGTAACAATGGCGGCCTCCATAAAGCTGACATAGAGAGCGGAAAAGGTAGATTAACGGTCGATTTCTATTGTAATATATTTTATTTATTTCCTAAATTAATGCAAATCCTTTTTAAATATCCCCTTGAAGTTATAAAGACAAGGAGAGTGTGAGAAACTTTAAAAAGCCAGATAGTAGGTTTAATACATCACAAATTTTGAGACAAGACTTGCTACAGCGGCTTAAGTGATTTCGCGGTTTACTGGTCCGCGGCTTGATGGCTCTCCACTGTATTATGTTCGTAATGTGATAGGTTGCCATGTCGGAGATACCTAGTGATTCAGGTTTACGATACGATAATTTTGAATTAGAAACCAATAGAAAGGCAATCAGTTCATACCACTTACCGTGTGAAGAGTTTTCTTAAAGAAAAAGTGGGATTGACTGTTACTGTTATAACATGCACATAGCTGAAACAACGAAGCATGGTTTGTAGCACCGCTTCTCAAACACAAAAACCAAACTAAATAAGAACATGGTTGTCATTTCGGTCATAAATGCGTTATGATCTAACTTTCAGTTCGTTACGAATAGCCCAAACGTTGGTTGTGATTGGTGTTAACCAGTTGTTTTCCCTTTTATCTATCACTTCAAAATCAGGGTCTCCTGACACAGAGTCATCACAGAATTAAAAACAACCAATGAAACTCACAGGTCTTAGTACCAGGTATGGATTATGTCGCTTCCTTACAGACCCTTCATATCGAAAACGTAATTCTCTAGAAAACAAAATGCAAGAAAACTCAGGGGGTGAATTACCCATACTAAAACTAGCTATTGAATATGTTCCAAAAAAGTGCTCCAGCCGCAGGTGGTGAAAAGAAACCTCTTTCATATTATCTGCCTTTATCAGAAGTCAATTGAGCAGCTCTTCCGCAAACTACCTTTCAACAGGTTGATAAGAAAAATAGCTCAGGACTTCAAGACTGACCTGCGATTCCAAAACTCCATCGTCACAGTTCTTCAAGTGGCCAGTGTGGCCAACTTGGTAGGCCTCTTCGAAGACACCAACCTGTGTGTCGTCCATACCAAAAGAGTGAGAATCATGCTTTGCACGAAATTCAAAATAAACGTATACAAAACATCTCTACGTTTCGTATTTCATCTCGTACCTTAAACTGTTCTAAAATGAAAGATATCAGTATTCAATTGTTTTTGTTTAAAGTAGACCAAGTTTTACTGCATCGCCGTCTTGTGGTTTAGATAGTCAAGATATTATTTAAATTCTACCAATATTGCACTTGGTGAAAAGACGATCACAGATATAAGACGAATATAGATTTTTGAGCAAATTAAGCGTATTTCTTTGAAGTTCGGTGTATTGAACAACCTCTATTGTTAAGCAAGTCTAGGATGTGACGTTTGTAAAGAAATTATTTGAAGATATGTCTAACTGTCCAATCTGCGCTTGGGGAAATGAATGTAACCACAAGTGTGATTTTTATGCTCTTCAAACGCTACAGACAACTCAATGCGGCATAACTTAAGACACAAACATGTAATAAACAACCTTACAAAGTTTTCATCATAGTATAAATTATGTTATAAAAATACTAAGTTTTAAGATATAGTGCTTCATTTTAAAAACATATTTACAAAACAAGTGTATCCTACAGACACTAATGTTTTTATATAATATTAGCAATATTTTAATATGACGGATGAGATCAATACATTTCAAGTTTAAAGTATCTCGATTAGTTGTAACAAGCATATGAGATTAACTTGTAGTTATGAAGATTCGAGACAAATGATAAATTACAAATAAGTTATTGAAACGCAGTAGTGGCATTATGTGAGCGCAACAAGTAAGAAAAACAATATAGTTTTGGTTAAATATGTTAGTAACCAGATAGATAACAATGTTTTATTGCTCAAAATATTTATTTACACAGCAGGGTAACCTATGTTTGACAGCCATATTTGTTTATAGCGTCGTTAGGCTCATGATAGGTATTTAATCCTACAAAATAAAAACAGACAAATGACATGTATATGCTTTTCCCTGTAAAGAAGAAAGCTTGGGTTATCAATTTGTGTGCGAAAGAAAGTCTGTTATCGCACGAGCGATTTTCTAAATTTCGAGTAGCTTCATGAAGTCTGCGGTTAAAGAATAAATAAAACTACAAATGCAAATAGTACTTAAAAATACTGTTTACGTTTCAAGCAGGATAAAAAGCAAATACGTTTAAGACACATGTTGAGACGATGGTCTTATATTTTGCCTTGATCAAACAAGTTAAATTGTTTTAGCTATATCACATGAAAATATTTCAAACTCACCTGGAATGGCGGATGTAATGACGTATAGAAGTTTGATTTTCCATCACCTTTTGGTAAACGTTTAAAACTTTCAGGCTCAATCCTGGTTCGAGATTTTCAGCTAACTGCAAAGCTTCTATGAGCAATTATCATATGATATGAAAGGATAAAAATATACGAAGATAAACACTCATACAAATTATCTTTAAATTTCTTGTTAGCTTAAAAGTAGTTCCCAGCTTTAGAGAATACGTAAACTGTGTCAAACTTAAAATGTCAGCGGTAGCGCTAAAAGAAAACTATCATTTAAACTTTTATTAACAGAATATTATTATTTTTCGTCTTACCTTTCGCCATTGGTTTTCCTTCCATGACCATTCAGTTCATTAATAAGTATGAAGCTTTCAGTTTTATGATTTCCAGTTCACTGTGCGACTGATTAGTCCACGCCACATGAACGAGCGACATTCATAACAACATATTTATCATCCGCTAAAGATCAAAACTGGTGTATTTGACAAATTCTGGTAATGGAGTAAATTTTGGGAGTAAAATTTCTGATAAAAATTGTGATAAATCCTTAGAGTTTCTTTTTAGTTAATGAATATATTGGTAATCCCAATTAAGAAGTTAACTGTCTTAATCTATATACGAACATGTTACTGTATGTACGGCGGAGGTATAGAGGAGGTGTATAAGCTCTGGACTGGTGCACAGCTGAAGTCCCTGAGAATGAACAAGGCACAGCATCTTCAATGCCGAGGTCATGGCAGAGTCATAGACTAGAGACCCAAAGTCTAGATTCAATCGAATAAGAGCACGATATATCTTTAGCATAGTATATCTATCTGCTCCTCAAATGGAGGAAAAGAGGATACAGAGGATGCTCAGTGCTTTTGTACATTTGACTTGTAGCTGCTTGATGTGCAGTATAAAGGTCAGTTTACGTTCAAAGATGAGCCCCAAAATCTTTGTCATAGGGACCACGGGAAGCACAACTTCACCAACACGGAGTTCAGGATCGGGGTGAAAACCCCGTTGGCGGCAAAAGTACATGCAAATGGTTTAAGATAGAGAAAAGATAAAACCGTTTGTTGTGTTCCACATTAGAAAACGACTGAGGAAAATTTGTAGTTACCGCTCAATAAACGCCATGTTCGACGACTGGCATGAGATGGGAAAGTCGTCGACATAGAACCCGTTTGTAACAATAAAAGGGAGTTGTTCAGTGGTGGCATTAATCTTTATATTGAGGGACTCCAAGTTCCTTCAGAAAAGAACGTGAAAGTATGGAACCCACACGAACTTGGAATCGCCTAACCATAATTTCTTTTAATAAAAATGGGCAAATTGTTACATAATACATATACGTAGAGGTCTCGCAAAATGCTATACCTCCACTTTGTATCATAAGCCATAAGAATATTGATACAAGATGTTTTCATTTGAAAAAGGCTTCTTTGATCGACGTAGGTGAAGCGATGTCGTCAGAACTCACGGTGAGTGGGAGAGATCAAGATTTTTGATTAGAGGAACCAAACACGATGAGCATCAACCATTCTCTTTAAGGTCTTACAGAGACAGTTCGTCAAAGCAATTAGATGGGAGTTTGAAGGGATCTTAGGTAGGACAATAGCCTGGCACCATGTATCAGGAAAAACATTCTCTTGCCATATCCGGTGAAAAACAACCAAGAAAATAGGAAGAGAAGCAGGATATATACGGCGAAGCATCTCGTAGAATATATCATCAGATCGGACCTATGTACTGCCAGACCAAATAAGGGCTAATGTAAGTTCCACCAGTGTAATAGGACGATTATGGTCAAAGAGACGATTAACCCAAAAGGAAAGAAGCGATCACTCAGCCTAAGTCTTGATGGCTAAGAAAGTGGAGGATGAAGCAGAAGTTCTAGATACCTGGCAAAAGCTCTCACCGGAAGTATCAGTGATGCTCTGGGCATCAGCTATTTCCTAGCCATCACAGAGCAATATCGAAAGGAAGACAGAATTATACTGCTCACTGACCTTTCAACTCTTGTCCATAATGAAATTCTGAGTGTCATATAGCACGAAAAGCTCAAAAATGGGGCTTGGAATAACTTTCGTAGGCATCACACATTTTCGAACCACATCGTTTCCAGCGGACCCGTCCACATGTTCGATAGGTAAGAGGTATAGGTATATGTGTAGGCGAATTGGGTGGAGAGTTCTTTTGTTTTCGAATACGTTTTTTTCTCTTTATTCGAGGAAAGTCTATCGGCCTTCACGGATCCTGCTCTGGATCGATTAGGAGGACGTAGTAGAGCCAGCAAGTCCTTCTAGTCCCTTGTGAATAAACTAGGAGACATTTGCCATAAATGTTTGTCTGAAAGAGAATGTAATATAACAAAATGAAGTACAGGTTTTACAGAGCTTGAATATTGCTGCTCAGAATCTTCAAGACGTAGTCCTTTACCTGTGGACTGTTTCTTTTACCATTTTATTTAAATTTTTATTTGTGATATCCATAATAAAGAAAGAATATTTTGGTGCCTATTGACCCCACCCACCATGAAACTCTACGAGGGGACACCTTACAGTGCCAAACAAGGACACTGTAGTAATAATGCCAGGGTTTCGTGGCTATTATACTTGAACACCAGCATCAGATACAATGACCACAACACTTTTTGAGAACATCCAACACTGGTACCTGGTTGACACTAGCCAAAGTAAATCTCTAATCATGGGATACCGCACCAAATACGGTCTGACTTATCAATACTATATATGAGCTTAATGTCTGCCTTTGTGATATCAGTACATGATTCCTACCTGCTCTGGCAGCCAGGAAGTTTAATAAAAACATGGTCATACATAATGTGAATAAATATCGTGTTTAAAATTGTTTACTGGGTTTGCTTCTGTTTTTCTTGCGTCAGTTCCTTTTACATTCTCATAAAACGTTTCATCACGCTACCCTACAGCTTACTGAGATTGCTTATAAAATAATTGAAGAACACCACAGTAACAGAAAAACAAATCATGTACATGTTGTATAACTTACTTTGGATCTTGGTCCTACTGACGAGTGTAATTCGTATATGTGGCGTTGTTGATGTAATATCTCACAGTGAAGATTCCTTAGCCTTATTTTTGTTGATTCGGTTTTTCTGTAATGTGTTTCTTGTAAAATATGTAAATAATCTTGCTAGCATATAAAGGAGAGATGTGGGTACTTTTGATAATAGCCAAGTATACTCTAACGGCCAATTAAAAACTAAATAACAATATAACAAAGCTTTTTTATTTGCAACTGATCAAGACAGATACTTTTAGAATTCAGGCATATCTGTCTGTAATTTTAAAGTACTAACTAAATGAAAGGCAGGTAGCCAGCAGCGTCCGCCGTTAAAAAGACTTCATTCAGCTTAGACTCTAATTATTGTGTTGACTGTCATTCTTATAACACACCCAGAGAGCATTCATCACGATTGCACTGATATTCCTGGATTATTCAATAACTACCAGCACATGCTCACCTGGAAAATATTTAATAGAATTATCCAATTTTTATATGTTGTAAACCTTCCATGACTGTGAAAAGTGTGCGAACTTTACGAAACTGGACAATAATTATAGAAAACAAAAGAAAGAGTATATTGCATTTCGACTAATTAGAATACTACAATCCCTGGCTGTTCACACATCCGTAAGTGATGACAGGATAAACCTCTGTCGATCCTGAGAAGGCCTATATCTGCTCACAGTTATCGACCAACGTGTACAAAAGGTTAGTTTTGAAACTTAAAGTCGCTGATTGTGTAACTCCACACACAACAACTAGCTTACTTTCTACATTGTTGTGAGCAACTGAATTTAATGCGAAAGTAATAAGGTGTTATTCACTAATAGTTTTAGATATGTCGTATCGAACGATGTCTGCATTTTAGGTACACCGTTTAAGTCTTCTGAAACTGACCACTAGTATGCAAAGCCGATTCAGCTCAAGAACTGGACTGACGATAAATGGAATTCGTGTTCATACAGTTAGACAGCCAGAACCTAATGTTTAGCCAGTGTTGAAGATTTCCATAGTAGTGTATTCTGTAACCGAAAAGCTAGAATGTTCTTATAAACGTTGCAGTTCTTTTTAAAGAATCTGATTACAGGTGTACAGACACTTCTGTTCCACACTGGTCAAACACTAACTGAAACACATGATAGATGGTGCTTCAAGTTTTTAAATATAAGAATATGAGTTAATAACGTTGAAGTTTATTAACTTTGCTCAAAAATACTTTGTAACATCTTACATCTCTCTATAACTGAACAGATCACTTAGGACTCTGAATCCCCTTCTAACTATATAATAAAACACAAAAGCTTCTTCAGTATAACTCTTATTTATCCGTAATTGGATAATAAAGTTATAACTTCTTCAACATACCATACATTTTCATATAACTACACAATCGATAAATAAAATTTGTTTAAAACATAAAGTAGGTTTATTCTTTAATTATTAAAATTAACTCATACACTTAATTTATATACAATTAGCATAAAACATCTACGGAGTTTCAAGGACTCTTCATGATTCACAGAGAAGGTTTATAAAACGCCAAAATCTGTGTATTAATAATGAAATATTCTTAACAAACAATTCAGCTTTATTTTACAACAAAAATAAATCAAACTTTAACCAGCAGGTTTAACTGTCAATATATTTTTCGTCTAAGACGTTATCTCACGGATGTTAAAGAAGACTCTACTAATAAGATTCATAATGTTAAATAGGCAAAACAGATGATTGATCACTTTATTTCTTATTGGGAATTAAAACCTTTATTAAACTATAATATAGATTTTATAGGTAGACCTACTGAAAGGTGGTGGTGGAATTGTTGTATATAGAAGCTCTGACTTAAAGTATAAATCTAATTTTAATTTTATTATTATCACTTATCACATTAAATTATGTAGATTTGCTATATAATGATTTCATACAGTTTATATTTATTAACCATCTTCTGATAAATATAATGATTTTGTCGTTGCTTTGGAATCACTTGTTGATAGATCAATTATGATACCTGAATTCTGTTTAGGTGATTAAAGTATTATTTTTCAGTTTACTCAATCCCTTACTAATCATAGCTTGAAACTGACAATTTCATATCTGTCATTTATTTACCTTTTTGTATTTACCAACCCACTGAGTTAGTAGGGGCTGCTGTATCAACACTTGATAACACTTTTACAAATTGTTGAGATGTTTCAGATAATTATGTGTTAATACTGTCATTTTCTCTATAATTAATTTCATCAACATTTATGACAAGACAACTAAATACTTGTTAATGGTAAAAGTGAAAAATTTTAACCTTGCTTTAAGTTACGCTAATTATAAGTGGAGAACCAATAGTTGATTCAGATTTTTCCTTTTTTGTAGAGCATCATTGTAAACTTCGTAATACGTTTTCTATTTGTTGAAACTATTAAATTGGATGAACCTAACTTTATTACCTATGATTAAAAGTAAGCAAAGACTGTCATCCCTTTGAAACATGCAGGTAATCTTTAGAGATACAATTAATAGTTAGAACTAAAGGTGCTTCTTCAGCATCAAGTACTTACTTGAACGGACGCTTTCAAGATAATAACTTTTTACATATGAGGAACCACAAATAAAAAAACACTTGTAAATAAACACGGTAATGTAGAGATAATACGTATTTATAACACAGGTTCTTGTGTTACTGATCCTGTTGGTGTTGTTTATATTTTAATGATTATTTTACCAGGCCGAGTGTTACTCCTACTAGACAAATTTAAGGAACACGGACCTTTAACTATTTATCAGGCCTATGTTTACCACTTCATTTGTATTATAAGAGATATTATAAGACTTAACACTGAAATAAATATTTCTCAGAGGCTGTGAAAGCCAGTATGGGATATTCTAAGCATTCGATTGGTTATACATATGCCATTGAGTGAAGTAGGTGTAATAAGAAAGTTCTTTCAAAAATAGAAGTGGGTGGGGATACTTGTTAATTCAGAGAAAATAAAAGGAAAGAAGGTTCTTATCTTATATTCTATCTTTTCAATATCGTTTCATTAAGTTTATAAACTATAGATTTGTATTCGGACATCAGAAACATCTCGTTTGAATCAATACTGCATTCAACATACCATCTGACACATTTCTTTTTTATATTTAATTTCAAATTAATGTATAATACTAAACTTGGAAATAATAGCTACAATATGATAACAAGTTTATTAAGTTACATTCATAAAATACTACTTAAATACAATTTTGAATGCGAGTTTACAATCACAATGACGTGGCCTTCTCCTTAAAAGAAGAACAGATATGTATGTAATCACATGTCATCGTGTTATCAATAAAAGTGTTAATACCCACACCAGCCGTTCTGAACTACATTTTTATTTCAAGTGGGTTTCTTTTCATCATGAACAAGAATGAAACCGTTTCTTTTGTCTCATTCTTGAATGAGGGTTTTTTGTGGTTTCTCCAATAAACGCTTTTATTCGAGTCTTGTATCTTAATTAAGTTTAAAACAAATTCTCCTCAGTAGTAAAGATATACATTTGTGGTCTTAAGCCAGTGAAAACGGCGTTTTGATACTCGTGGTGGACAGAGCCCAGAGAGCCCATTTTGTACTCAACTACTACCAAATCAATGTGCTAAAAGTTTTGTATATATATATGTACACAATGAAATATAAATTTGTATATATATAAATTTTATGTTGTGATATATTTTCCTGATTTAAGTTAAGATTAAACGATATTACAATCTAATTTTCGCCACCCAGTGGCTCAGCGGTATGTCTGTGGACTTACCATGCTAGAAATCGGGTTTCTATACCCGTGGTGGGCAGAGCACAGATCGTCCCTTGTGTAGCTTTGTGCTTAATTTAAAACAACAACAATCTAATTTAAAAAAAATCCCTTTTACGATGTTTATTGGTCTTCACAATCAGAACGGTTCGTCGTGTTATACGTGATATAAAAGAACAAATTAAACACCTCAAGCTTTATATGTAACCAAAACTAATTTTGAGCTGTTTAACATAAAAAGGGCAACCAATAAGCAGTAACCAGCGCCTAGAAAACTTTGAATATATATAGGGTTTGGTTGTCACTGTGATAAAGCCTTCCAGGTGTAAATACTGGTTGGCGAAGATCAAACCTTAGACTTTCTGATCCATACGTAAGTAAGAAAAACAACAAAAGGATAAACTTATAAACATCAAATAAACAAATATATAAATAACAAGAACGTATTTCTTCGAACCTAATCTAATTCAGAACTAACATATTTTATACAATCAGGTCATGTTTTAACATTATATATGCTTAGTTATTTATGAACTGTTTTCCTCTTGCTGTGCAACTAATGTTCATTGTAAAATAGAATTCGATTGGTGTACGAATGGATAAGTCAGACATTTCTTAAACTGAAAATGACTGTAATAGTATTTGGCCAGTTATTTGTTTCCAATACAAATTTAAATATGGTAGCGTCACAAAATTTCAGTCATTCAGGACCTCCTTCCGGTCTAAAGCAAAAGTCTTTGGTTTTTGTTTTCAGTTTTGCGCAAAAATACACGAGGGCCATCTGTGGTAGCATACCGTAATTTAGCAGCAATATACTAAAATGAAAGCATCAACACCATTTTCCGCCAGCTCTTGGGGTAGATTATCAAAGAATTGCGCAATTGACCAACAAATTGTAACACCCCAAAGACTGAAAGGACGAGCATGTTTGATGGGACGTTGGTTCGAACTCGTGACCTACACATTGCAAGGTGAGCGTCCTAACCATCTGGCCCTGCAAGGCTAAAGCTCTTTTAAAAGGTCCATAAGCGTATGACAACTTGATTCTACAATCTCTAACATAAAATTGTTACTTGAAAACATTAATTTTAGAAAATTTTAAAGAATAAAAAAATATAGGCCTAATAAAATTGTAAAAAAATGGACGAATAGCTCAAAGGAGACTTTCAAAATCTCTTAACTGGATGACTGGCTGGGTGCAAACGACGTAGATATATGTTTGGTAATTTTTGTAAGGCTTCATACTGATAAGAGAGTTGTAGTTTTTACAAAGCACACAGTTTGTTAAAAATCAAATATATTATTCTGTTTAAAAACATCCTCTAACGAGCGAGAATACAAGAAAAATCTGAATATCATTAAGAATCTGAAAACTTTAATCATAAATTAACGGGCCATTCAGTGGCATAGAGGTACGTCTGCTGACTTGTAACGCTAGAATCCGGGTTTGGATACCCGTGGTTAGCAGAGTACAGATAACCCATTGTGTAGCTTTTTGCTTAATTACAAACGGTCACAACAAATCAAATTGTGTTGGGATATATGAACCAATCATATAAAGGTTAGTCCTAATATTACCAAAATGTTAATGACGGGATGAACACGTTACATCAGTTATTCTATACTTTTACCCATCATAACGACCAGTTTATAGAACTGATCCCAAACAAAATCCCCAATTAATTTTGTGCAAAACAGGAAATACTGACATTATTCAGTGGGACTAAAAGTAATATTGATGGTATTTTATTTACATTATTTGTGTGTCTCGTATGTTATAAGTGGTCCTGTATTCAAAAAATTATCAATTCACAAGGAATTTAAACACAAATACCTAAAAAAACACGTGTTTAAGAATTCAACAGAGTTTGTTTGGATCTCTTTAGTAATTTTAGTTTCATTGTGCTATAATGTCAGTGTATTGTGTACATCATCTCTCAGAATAAGTACCTTGTTCTCTTATGATTCATTTTCAATGTTGTTAAAACACTTGTGTGTGTGTGTATGCAGGGTCCTCAATAAATAAGGATAACAAATATTTTCATTCCTTAAATTTGAAGCTCGAATATCACGTTGTGTTCAAGCCTCCAGAGTGTGTAATTTTTCTCGTCATTCATGGCATGCGCATGTTTTGCTCACGTTAAGCGTCTCTTAAATGATGTCATTTTAGATCCATTGACAGACGACACAATGCTGCATTGTGGTGGGAAAGGCTAAAAATATTACCTCTCTGGGAGCCTTTGGTTCCCTTTTGGAAAAATTAATTACACATATACTTAACATTTTATTTTCTGGCAGACAAATGAAACTTAGACACAGGACGAAACGTTTGTAAAGAGAACGTGATATAGATAGTTATCCCATATTATACAGATTTCAGAAAAAGTTCAAACATCACGCTAAAGACCATTAAGAGTCGCCGTAGTTAAAGGTACGCAAACAGCTCAGTAATTTCAGGGTCAAAGGTCCTAGCAACAAAAAACTTGCTGATGAAGTATTTAAACTAGCGACATCAACTAGAAAGTTCAGTCGTAATATCTTGTTTCGTCTTTTGTTTACACTAACTTCACTGAATGATATATATCTAGTGTAAGGAATTCACTTGAATATTAAAGGAAATACTTAGCATCGTACGATACTGTGGAAGTCTAGTTTCAAACTTTGAAATCTCTTTGGAAAATGGTACGAAAGAGAAAAGATGAAAGTCAAGTATTTTCTATATGTAAAGAGAAATGTACATATAAACGTAGAGAAGAATAAAAAACCTCCAATCTTCCCCAAAAAAAAAAATTATTTCAAAGTTTAAAAACGTTGTGCTTTGTCAATGGATAAGCGAGTTTACAGTCATAATTATAACATGGGTTGAATTTCGGATCAAACATTTGAACGACATCACCTTTTGTCTCAATCAGCTATATGTTAGTGTGTCTGGTGTTTTGTATAAAACGAGTGTTTATCGAGTTTCATCTATTTTATTACATAAACTATCTGATAAGTAGTACAGTTACATCTATATCGTTACACAAACTGTTTGATAAGTAGTACAGTTACATCTATATCGTTACATAAAGTATTTGATATGTTGTACAGTTACATCTATATCGTTACATAAACTATATGATAAGTTGTACAGTTACATCTATATCGTTACATAAACTATTTGAGAAGTAGTAGAGTTGGATCTATATCGTTACGTAAACTATTTGATAAGTAGTACAGTTACATCTATATCGTTACAAAACTATTTGATAAGTAGTACAGTTACATCTATATCGTTACATAAACTGTTTGATAAGTAGTACAGTTACATCTATATCGTTACATAAACTATTTGATAAGTAGTACAGTTACATCTATATCGTTACATAAACTATTTGATAAGTAGTACAGTTACATCTATATCGTTACATAAACTATTTGATAACTAGTACAGTTACATCTATATCGTTACATAAACTATTTGATAAGTAGTACAGTTACATCTATATCATTACATAAACTGTTTGATAAATTGTACAGTTACATCTATATCGTTACATAAACTGTTTGATAAATTGTACAGTTACATCTATATCGTTACATAAACTGTTTGATAAGTAGTACAGTTACATCTATATCGTTACATAAACTATTTGATAAGTAGTACAGTTACATCTATATCGTTACATAAACTATTTGATAACTAGTACAGTTACATCTATATCGTTACATAAACTATTTGATTACATTACATATATCGTTACATAAACTATTTGATAAGTAGTAGAGTTACATCTATATCGTTACATAAACTATATGATAAGTAGTACAGTTACATCTATATCGTTACATAAATTATATGATAAGTTGTACAGTTACATCTATATCGTTACATAAACTTTTTGATATGTAGTACAGTTACATCTATATCGTTACATAAACTATTTGATAAGTAGTACAGTTACATCTATATCGTTACATAAACTATTTGATAAGTAGTACAGTTACATCTATATCGTTACATAAACTATTTGATAACTAGTACAGTTACATCTATATCGTTACATAAACTATTTGATAAGTGGTACAGTTACATCTATATCGTTACATAAACTGTTTGATAAATTGTACAGTTACATCTATATCGTTACATAAACTGTTTGATAAGTAGTACAGTTACATCTATATCGTTACATAAACTATTTGATAAGTAGTACAGTTACATCTATATCGTTACATAAACTATTTGATAAGTAGTACAGTTACATCTATATCGTTACATAAACTATTTGATAAGTAGTACAGTTACATCTATATCGTTACATAAACTATTTGATAAGTAGTACAGTTACATCTATATCGTTACATAAACTATTTGATAAGTAGTACAGTTACATCTATATCGTTACATAAACTATTTGATAAGTAGTACAGTTACATCTATATCGTTACATAAACTATTTGATAAGTAGTACAGTTACATCTATATCGTTACATAAACTATTTGATAAGTAGTACAGTTACATCTATATCGTTACATAAACTATTTGATAAGTAGTACAGTTACATCTATATCGTTACATAAACTATTTGATAAGTAGTACAGTTACATCTATATCGTTACATAAACTATTTGATAAGTAGTACAGTTACATCTATATCGTTACATAAACTATTTGATAAGTAGTACAGTTACATCTATATCGTTACATAAACTATTTGATAAGTAGTACAGTTACATCTATATCGTTACATAAACTATTTGATAAGTAGTACAGTTACATCTATATCGTTACATAAACTATTTGATAAGTAGTACAGTTACATCTATATCGTTACATAAACTATTTGATAAGTAGTACAGTTACATCTATATCGTTACATAAACTATTTGATAAGTAGTACAGTTACATCTATATCGTTACATAAACTATTTGATAAGTAGTACAGTTACATCTATATCGTTACATAAACTATTTGATAAGTAGTACAGTTACATCTATATCGTTACATAAACTATTTGATAAGTAGTACAGTTACATCTATATCGTTACATAAACTATTTGATAAGTAGTACAGTTACATCTATATCGTTACATAAACTATTTGATAAGTAGTACAGTTACATCTATATCGTTACATAAACTATTTGATAAGTAGTACAGTTACATCTATATCGTTACATAAACTATTTGATAAGTAGTACAGTTACATCTATATCGTTACATAAACTATTTGATAAGTAGTACAGTTACATCTATATCGTTACATAAACTATTTGATAAGTAGTACAGTTACATCTATATCGTTACATAAACTATTTGATAAGTAGTACAGTTACATCTATATCGTTACATAAACTATTTGATAAGTAGTACAGTTACATCTATATCGTTACATAAACTATTTGATAAGTAGTACAGTTACATCTATATCGTTACATAAACTATTTGATAAGTAGTACAGTTACATCTATATCGTTACATAAACTATTTGATAAGTAGTACAGTTACATCTATATCGTTACATAAACTATTTGATAAGTAGTACAGTTACATCTATATCGTTACATAAACTATTTGATAAGTAGTACAGTTACATCTATATCGTTACATAAACTATTTGATAAGTAGTACAGTTACATCTATATCGTTACATAAACTATTTGATAAGTAGTACAGTTACATCTATATCGTTACATAAACTATTTGATAAGTAGTACAGTTACATCTATATCGTTACATAAACTATTTGATAAGTAGTACAGTTACATCTATATCGTTACATAAACTATTTGATAAGTAGTACAGTTACATCTATATCGTTACATAAACTATTTGATAAGTAGTACAGTTACATCTATATCGTTACATAAACTATTTGATAAGTAGTACAGTTACATCTATATCGTTACATAAACTATTTGATAAGTAGTACAGTTACATCTATATCGTTACATAAACTATTTGATAAGTAGTACAGTTACATCTATATCGTTACATAAACTATTTGATAAGTAGTACAGTTACATCTATATCGTTACATAAACTATTTGATAAGTAGTACAGTTACATCTATATCGTTACATAAACTATTTGATAAGTAGTACAGTTACATCTATATCGTTACATAAACTATTTGATAAGTAGTACAGTTACATCTATATCGTTACATAAACTATTTGATAAGTAGTACAGTTACATCTATATCGTTACATAAACTATTTGATAAGTAGTACAGTTACATCTATATCGTTACATAAACTATTTGATAAGTAGTACAGTTACATCTATATCGTTACATAAACTATTTGATAAGTAGTACAGTTACATCTATATCGTTACATAAACTATTTGATAAGTAGTACAGTTACATCTATATCGTTACATAAACTATTTGATAAGTAGTACAGTTACATCTATATCGTTACATAAACTATTTGATAAGTAGTACAGTTACATCTATATCGTTACATAAACTATTTGATAAGTAGTACAGTTACATCTATATCGTTACATAAACTATTTGATAAGTAGTACAGTTACATCTATATCGTTACATAAACTATTTGATAAGTAGTACAGTTACATCTATATCGTTACATAAACTATTTGATAAGTAGTACAGTTACATCTATATCGTTACATAAACTATTTGATAAGTAGTACAGTTACATCTATATCGTTACATAAACTATTTGATAAGTAGTACAGTTACATCTATATCGTTACATAAACTATTTGATAAGTAGTACAGTTACATCTATATCGTTACATAAACTATTTGATAAGTAGTACAGTTACATCTATATCGTTACATAAACTATTTGATAAGTAGTACAGTTACATCTATATCGTTACATAAACTATTTGATAAGTAGTACAGTTACATCTATATCGTTACATAAACTATTTGATAAGTAGTACAGTTACATCTATATCGTTACATAAACTATTTGATAAGTAGTACAGTTACATCTATATCGTTACATAAACTATTTGATAAGTAGTACAGTTACATCTATATCGTTACATAAACTATTTGATAAGTAGTACAGTTACATCTATATCGTTACATAAACTATTTGATAAGTAGTACAGTTACATCTATATCGTTACATAAACTATTTGATAAGTAGTACAGTTACATCTATATCGTTACATAAACTATTTGATAAGTAGTACAGTTACATCTATATCGTTACATAAACTATTTGATAAGTAGTACAGTTACATCTATATCGTTACATAAACTATTTGATAAGTAGTACAGTTACATCTATATCGTTACATAAACTATTTGATAAGTAGTACAGTTACATCTATATCGTTACATAAACTATTTGATAAGTAGTACAGTTACATCTATATCGTTACATAAACTATTTGATAAGTAGTACAGTTACATCTATATCGTTACATAAACTATTTGATAAGTAGTACAGTTACATCTATATCGTTACATAAACTATTTGATAAGTAGTACAGTTACATCTATATCGTTACATAAACTATTTGATAAGTAGTACAGTTACATCTATATCGTTACATAAACTATTTGATAAGTAGTACAGTTACATCTATATCGTTACATAAACTATTTGATAAGTAGTACAGTTACATCTATATCGTTACATAAACTATTTGATAAGTAGTACAGTTACATCTATATCGTTACATAAACTATTTGATAAGTAGTACAGTTACATCTATATCGTTACATAAACTATTTGATAAGTAGTACAGTTACATCTATATCGTTACATAAACTATTTGATAAGTAGTACAGTTACATCTATATCGTTACATAAACTATTTGATAAGTAGTACAGTTACATCTATATCGTTACATAAACTATTTGATAAGTAGTACAGTTACATCTATATCGTTACATAAACTATTTGATAAGTAGTACAGTTACATCTATATCGTTACATAAACTATTTGATAAGTAGTACAGTTACATCTATATCGTTACATAAACTATTTGATAAGTAGTACAGTTACATCTATATCGTTACATAAACTATTTGATAAGTAGTACAGTTACATCTATATCGTTACATAAACTATTTGATAAGTAGTACAGTTACATCTATATCGTTACATAAACTATTTGATAAGTAGTACAGTTACATCTATATCGTTACATAAACTATTTGATAAGTAGTACAGTTACATCTATATCGTTACATAAACTATTTGATAAGTAGTACAGTTACATCTATATCGTTACATAAACTATTTGATAAGTAGTACAGTTACATCTATATCGTTACATAAACTATTTGATAAGTAGTACAGTTACATCTATATCGTTACATAAACTATTTGATAAGTAGTACAGTTACATCTATATCGTTACATAAACTATTTGATAAGTAGTACAGTTACATCTATATCGTTACATAAACTATTTGATAAGTAGTACAGTTACATCTATATCGTTACATAAACTATTTGATAAGTAGTACAGTTACATCTATATCGTTACATAAACTATTTGATAAGTAGTACAGTTACATCTATATCGTTACATAAACTATTTGATAAGTAGTACAGTTACATCTATATCGTTACATAAACTATTTGATAAGTAGTACAGTTACATCTATATCGTTACATAAACTATTTGATAAGTAGTACAGTTACATCTATATCGTTACATAAACTATTTGATAAGTAGTACAGTTACATCTATATCGTTACATAAACTATTTGATAAGTAGTACAGTTACATCTATATCGTTACATAAACTATTTGATAAGTAGTACAGTTACATCTATATCGTTACATAAACTATTTGATAAGTAGTACAGTTACATCTATATCGTTACATAAACTATTTGATAAGTAGTACAGTTACATCTATATCGTTACATAAACTATTTGATAAGTAGTACAGTTACATCTATATCGTTACATAAACTATTTGATAAGTAGTACAGTTACATCTATATCGTTACATAAACTATTTGATAAGTAGTACAGTTACATCTATATCGTTACATAAACTATTTGATAAGTAGTACAGTTACATCTATATCGTTACATAAACTATTTGATAAGTAGTACAGTTACATCTATATCGTTACATAAACTATTTGATAAGTAGTACAGTTACATCTATATCGTTACATAAACTATTTGATAAGTAGTACAGTTACATCTATATCGTTACATAAACTGTGGCAGTTACATTTATATCGTTACATAAACTATTTGATAAGTGGTACGGTTACCCCTTTAGTATCGTTACATAAACCTTTGATGATAAGTAGTACAGTTACATCTATATCGCAGCATAACCTATTTGATAAGCAGTACAGTTACATCTATATCGTTACATAAACTATATGATAAGTAGTAGCCACAGCATCTATATCGCTACTAATAAACCATTACATAACTAGAACAATGATACATCTATATCGTTACATAAACCATATGATATGCAGTACAGTTAGCATCTATATCGTTACATAAACTATTTGATAAGTAGTACAGTTACATCTATATCGTTACATAAACTATTTGATAAGTAGTACAGTTACATCTATATCAAGCATAAACCATTTGATAAGTAGTACAGTTACATCTATATCGTTACATAAACCATTTGATAAGTAGTACAGTTACATTATATCGTTACATAAACTATTTGATAAGTAGTACAGTTACATCTATATCGTTACATAAACTATATGATAAGCAGTACAGTTACATCTATATCGTTACATAAACTATTTGATAAGTAGTACAGTTACATCTATATCGTTACATAAATTATTTGATAAGTAGTACAGTTACATCTATATCGTTACATAAACTGTTTGATAAGTAGTACAGTTACATCTATATCGTTACATAAACTATTTGATAAGTAGTACAGTTACATCTATATCGTTACATAAACTATTTGATAAGTAGTACAGTTACATCTATATCGTTACATAAACTATTTGATAAGTAGTACAGTTACATCTATATCGTTACATAAACTATTTGATAAGTAGTACAGTTACATCTATATCGTTACATAAACTATATGATAAGTAGTACAGTTACATCTATATCGTTACATAAACTATTTGATAAGATATGTAGTACAGTTATATCTATATCGTTACATAAACTATTTGATAAGTAGTACAGTTATATGTATATATCGTCACATAAACTGTTTGATAAGTAGTACAGTTACATCTATATCGTTACATAAACTATTTGATAAGTAGTACAGTTACATCTATATCGTTACATAAACTACGGTTTGATAAGTGGTACAGTTACATCTATATCGTTACATAAACTATATGATAAGTAGTACAGTTACATCTATATCGTTACATAAACTATATGATATGTAGTACAGTTACATCTATATCGTTACATAAACTATTTGATAAGTAGTACAGTTACATCTATATCGTTACATAAACTGTTTGATAAGTAGTACAGTTACATTTATATCGTTACATAAACTATTGATGGGTAAGAAGTAAGTTACATCTATATCGTTACATAAACTATTTGATAAGTAGTACAGTTACATCTATATCGTTACATAAACTATTTGATAAGTAGTACAGTTACATCTATATCGTTACATAAACTATTTGATAAGTAGTACAGTTACATTCAAATAGTTATATAAACTCTTTGATAACTAGTACAGTTACATCTATATCGTTACATAAACTATTTGATAAGTAGTACAGTTACATCTATATCGTTACATAAACTATATGATATGTAGTACAGTTACATCTATATCGTTACATAAACTATTTGATAAGTAGTACAGTTACATCTATATATCGTCACATAAACTGTTTGATAAGTAGTACAGTTACATCTATATATCGTTATATAAACTATTTGATAAGTAGTACAGTTAAATCTATATCATTACATAAACTATTTGATAACTAGTACAGTTACATCTATATCGTTACATAAACTATTTGATAAGTAGTACAGTTACATCTATATCGTTACATAAACTATTTGATAAGTAGTACAGTTACATCTATATCGTTACATAAACTATTTGATAAGTAGTACAGTTACATCTATATCGTTACATAAACTATTTGATAAGTAGTACAGTTACATCTATATCGTTACATAAACTGTTTGATAAGTAGTACAGTTACATCTATATATCGTTACATAAACTATTTGATAAGTAGTACAGTTACATCTATATCGCTACATAAACTATTTGATAAGTAGTACAGTTACATCTATATCGTTACATAAACTATATGATATGTAGTACAGTTACATCTATATCGTTACATAAACTATTTGATAAGTAGTACAGTTACATCTATATCGTTACATAAACTATTTGATAAGTAGTACAGTTACATCTATATAGTTACATAAACTATTTGATAAGTAGTACAGTTACATCTATATCGTTACATAAACTATTTGATAAGTAGTACAGTTACATCTATATCGTTACATAAACTATTTGATAAGTAGTACAGTTACATCTATATCGTTACATAAACTATTTGATAAGTAGTACAGTTACATCTATATCGTTACATAAACTAGATGATAGGCGAGTATCCAGTCATACAAACTCTATATCGTTACAGCTAAACATATTTGATAAGTAGTACAGTTACATCTATATCGTTACATAAACTATTTGATAAGTAGTACAGTTACATCTATATCGTTACATAAACTATTTGATAAGTAGTACAGTTACATCTATATCGTTACATAAACTATATGATATGTAGTTACAGTTACATCTATATATCGTTACATAAACTATTTGATAAGTAGTACAGTTACATCTATATCGTTACATAAACTATTTGATAAGTAGTACAGTTACATCTATATCGTTACATAAACTATTTGATAAGTAAGTACAGTTACATCTATATCGTTACATAAACTATTTGATAAGTAGTACAGTTACATCTATATCGTTACATAAACTATTTGATAAGTAGTACAGTTACATCTATATCGTTACATAAACTATTTGATAAATTAGTACAGTTACATCTATATCGTTACATAAACTATTTGATAAGTAGTACAGTTACATCTATATCGTTACATAAACTATTTGATAAGTAGTACAGTTACATCTATATCGTTACATAAACTATTTGATAACTAGTACAGTTACATCTATATCGTTACATAAACTATTTGATAAGTAGTACAGTTACATCTATATCGTTACATAAACTATTTGATAAGTAGTACAGTTACATCTATATCGTTACATAAACTATTTGATAACTAGTACAGTTACATCTATATCGTTACATAAACTATTTGATAAGTAGTACAGTTACATCTATATCGTTACATAACCCATTTGATAAGTAAGTAGTAGTTACATCTATATCGTTACATAAACTATTTGATAAGTAGTACAGTTACATCTATATCGTTACATAAACTATTTGATAAGTAGTACAGTTACATCTATATCGTTACATAAACTATTTGATAAGTAGTACAGTTACATCTATATCGTTACATAAACTATTTGATAAGTAGTACAGTTACATCTATATCGTTACATTACGTATTTGATAAGTAGTAGAGTTACATCTATATCGTTACATAAACTATATGATAAGTAGTACAGTTACATCTATATCGTTACATAAACTATTTGATAAGTAGTACAGTTATATCTATATCGTTACATAAATTATTTGATAAGTAGTACAGTTATATGTATATATCGTCACATAAACTGTTTGATAAGTAGTACAGTTACATCTATATCGTTACATAAACTATTTGATAAGTAGTACAGTTACATCTATATCGTTACATAAACCATTTGATAAGTAGTACAGTTACATCTATATCGTTACATAAACTATTTGATAAGTAGTACAGTTACATCTATATCGTTACATAAAACTATTTGATAAGTAGTACAGTTACATCTATATCGTTACATAAACTATTTGATAAGTAGTACAGTTACATCTATATCGTTACATAAACTGTTTGATAAGTAGTACAGTGACATCTATATCGTTACATAAACTCTTTGATAAGAAGTACAGTTACATCTATATCGTTACATAAACTATTTGATAAGTAGTACAGTTACATCTATATCGTTACATAAACTATTTGATAAGTAGTACAGTTACATCTATATCGTTACATAAACTATATGATAAGTAGTACAGTTACATCTATATATCGTTACATAAACTATTTGATAAGTAGTACAGTTACATCTATATCGTTACATAAACTATTTGATAAGTAGTACTAGCTTACATCTATATCGTTACATAAACCATTTGATAAGTAGTACAGTTACATCTATATATCGTTACATAAACCAGATTGATAAGTAGTACAGTTACATCTATATCGTTGTTATAAACTCTTTGATAACTAGTACAGTTACTTCTATATCGTTGCATATACTGTTTGATAAGTAGTACAGTTAAATCTATATCGTTACATAAATTATTTGATAACTAGTACAATTACATCTATATCGTTACATAAACTATTTGATAAGTAGTACAGTTACATCTATATCGTTACATAAACCATAATGATAAGTGAGTACAAGTGCATCTATATCGCCACATAAACTATTTGATAAGTAGTACAGTTACATCTATATCGTTACATAAACTATTTGATAAGTAGTACAGTTACATCTATATCGTTACATAAACTATTTGATAAGTAGTACAGTTACATCTATATCGTTACATAAACTATTGATAAGTACAGTTACATCTATATCGTTACATAAACTATTTGATAAGTAGTACAGTTACATCTATATCGTTACATAAACTATTTGATAACTAGTACAGTTACATTCTATATCGTTACATAAACTATTTGATAAGTAGTACAGTTACATCTATATCGTTACATAAACTATATGATAAGTAGTACAGTTACATCTATATCGTTACATAAACTATTTGATAAGTAGTACAGTTACATCTATATCGTTACATAAACTATTTGATAAGTAGTACAGTTACATCTATATCCGTGCTACATAAACCATTTGATAAGTAGTACAGTTTACATCTATATCGTAACATAAACCATTTGATAACTAGTACAGTTACATCTATATCGTTACATAAACCATTTGATAAGTAGTACAGTTACATCTATATCGTTACATAAACTATTTGATAAGTAGTACAGTTACATCTCATATCGTTACATAACCTGATTGATAATCAGTACAGCTTACATCTATATCGTTACATAAACTATTTGATAAGTAGTACAGTTACATCTATATCGTTACATAAACTATATGATAAGTAGTACAGTTACATCTATATCGTTACATAAACTATTTGATAAGTAGTACAGTTACATCTATATATCGTCACATAAACTATTTGATAAGTAGTACAGTTACATCTATATCGTTACATAAACTATTTGATAAGTAGTACAGTTACATCTATATCGTTACATAAACTATTTGATAAGTAGTACAGTTACATCTATATCGTTACATAAACTATTTGATAACTAGTACAGTTACATCTATATATCGTTACATAAACTATTTGATAAGTAGTACAGTTACATCTATATCGTTACATAAACTATTTGATAAGTAGTACAGTTACATCTATATCGTTACATAAACTATTTGATAAGTAGTACAGTTACATCTATATCGTTACATAAACTATTTGATAAGTAGTACAGTTACATCTATATCGTTACATAAACTATTTGATAAGTAGTACAGTTACATCTATATCGTTACATAAACTATTTGATAAGTAGTACAGTTACATCTATATCGTTACATAAACTATTTGATAAGTAGTACAGTTACATCTATATCGTTACATAAACTATTTGATAAGTAGTACAGTTACATCTATATCGTTACATAAACTATTTGATAAGTAGTACAGTTACATCTATATCGTTACATAAACTATTTGATAAGTAGTACAGTTACATCTATATCGTTACATAAACTATTTGATAAGTAGTACAGTTACATCTATATCGTTACATAAACTATTTGATAAGTAGTACAGTTACATCTATATCGTTACATAAACTATTTGATAAGTAGTACAGTTACATCTATATCGTTACATAAACTGCTTTGATAAGTAGTACAGTTACATCTATATCGTTACATAAACTATTTGATAAGTAGTACAGTTACATCTATATCGTTACATAAACTATTTGATAAGTAGTACAGTTACATCTATATCGTTACATAAACTATTTGATAAGTAGTACAGTTACATCTATATCGTTACATAAACTATTTGATAAGTAGTACAGTTACATCTATATCGTTACATAAACTATTTGATAAGTAGTACAGTTACATCTATATCGTTACATAAACTATTTGATAAGTAGTACAGTTACATCTATATCGTTACATAAACTATTTGATAAGTAGTACAGTTACATCTATATCGTTACATAAACTATTTGATAAGTAGTACAGTTACATCTATATCGTTACATAAACTATTTGATAAGTAGTACAGTTACATCTATATCGTTACATAAACTATTTGATAAGTAGTACAGTTACATCTATATCGTTACATAAACTATTTGATAAGTAGTACAGTTACATCTATATCGTTACATAAACTATTTGATAAGTAGTACAGTTACATCTATATCGTTACATAAACTATTTGATAAGTAGTACAGTTACATCTATATCGTTACATAAACTATTTGATAAGTAGTACAGTTACATCTATATCGTTACATAAACTATTTGATAAGTAGTACAGTTACATCTATATCGTTACATAAACTATTTGATAAGTAGTACAGTTACATCTATATCGTTACATAAACTATTTGATAAGTAGTACAGTTACATCTATATCGTTACATAAACTATTTGATAAGTAGTACAGTTACATCTATATCGTTACATAAACTATTTGATAAGTAGTACAGTTACATCTATATCGTTACATAAACTATTTGATAAGTAGTACAGTTACATCTATATCGTTACATAAACTATTTGATAAGTAGTACAGTTACATCTATATCGTTACATAAACTATTTGATAAGTAGTACAGTTACATCTATATCGTTACATAAACTATTTGATAAGTAGTACAGTTACATCTATATCGTTACATAAACTATTTGATAAGTAGTACAGTTACATCTATATCGTTACATAAACTATTTGATAAGTAGTACAGTTACATCTATATCGTTACATAAACTATTTGATAAGTAGTACAGTTACATCTATATCGTTACATAAACTATTTGATAAGTAGTACAGTTACATCTATATCGTTACATAAACTATTTGATAAGTAGTACAGTTACATCTATATCGTTACATAAACTATTTGATAAGTAGTACAGTTACATCTATATCGTTACATAAACTATTTGATAAGTAGTACAGTTACATCTATATCGTTACATAAACTATTTGATAAGTAGTACAGTTACATCTATATCGTTACATAAACTATTTGATAAGTAGTACAGTTACATCTATATCGTTACATAAACTATTTGATAAGTAGTACAGTTACATCTATATCGTTACATAAACTATTTGATAAGTAGTACAGTTACATCTATATCGTTACATAAACTATTTGATAAGTAGTACAGTTACATCTATATCGTTACATAAACTATTTGATAAGTAGTACAGTTACATCTATATCGTTACATAAACTATTTGATAAGTAGTACAGTTACATCTATATCGTTACATAAACTATTTGATAAGTAGTACAGTTACATCTATATCGTTACATAAACTATTTGATAAGTAGTACAGTTACATCTATATCGTTACATAAACTATTTGATAAGTAGTACAGTTACATCTATATCGTTACATAAACTATTTGATAAGTAGTACAGTTACATCTATATCGTTACATAAACTATTTGATAAGTAGTACAGTTACATCTATATCGTTACATAAACTATTTGATAAGTAGTACAGTTACATCTATATCGTTACATAAACTATTTGATAAGTAGTACAGTTACATCTATATCGTTACATAAACTATTTGATAAGTAGTACAGTTACATCTATATCGTTACATAAACTATTTGATAAGTAGTACAGTTACATCTATATCGTTACATAAACTATTTGATAAGTAGTACAGTTACATCTATATCGTTACATAAACTATTTGATAAGTAGTACAGTTACATCTATATCGTTACATAAACTATTTGATAAGTAGTACAGTTACATCTATATCGTTACATAAACTATTTGATAAGTAGTACAGTTACATCTATATCGTTACATAAACTATTTGATAAGTAGTACAGTTACATCTATATCGTTACATAAACTATTTGATAAGTAGTACAGTTACATCTATATCGTTACATAAACTATTTGATAAGTAGTACAGTTACATCTATATCGTTACATAAACTATTTGATAAGTAGTACAGTTACATCTATATCGTTACATAAACTATTTGATAAGTAGTACAGTTACATCTATATCGTTACATAAACTATTTGATAAGTAGTACAGTTACATCTATATCGTTACATAAACTATTTGATAAGTAGTACAGTTACATCTATATCGTTACATAAACTATTTGATAAGTAGTACAGTTACATCTATATCGTTACATAAACTATTTGATAAGTAGTACAGTTACATCTATATCGTTACATAAACTATTTGATAAGTAGTACAGTTACATCTATATCGTTACATAAACTATTTGATAAGTAGTACAGTTACATCTATATCGTTACATAAACTATTTGATAAGTAGTACAGTTACATCTATATCGTTACATAAACTATTTGATAAGTAGTACAGTTACATCTATATCGTTACATAAACTATTTGATAAGTAGTACAGTTACATCTATATCGTTACATAAACTATTTGATAAGTAGTACAGTTACATCTATATCGTTACATAAACTATTTGATAAGTAGTACAGTTACATCTATATCGTTACATAAACTATTTGATAAGTAGTACAGTTACATCTATATCGTTACATAAACTATTTGATAAGTAGTACAGTTACATCTATATCGTTACATAAACTATTTGATAAGTAGTACAGTTACATCTATATCGTTACATAAACTATTTGATAAGTAGTACAGTTACATCTATATCGTTACATAAACTATTTGATAAGTAGTACAGTTACATCTATATCGTTACATAAACTATTTGATAAGTAGTACAGTTACATCTATATCGTTACATAAACTATTTGATAAGTAGTACAGTTACATCTATATCGTTACATAAACTATTTGATAAGTAGTACAGTTACATCTATATCGTTACATAAACTATTTGATAAGTAGTACAGTTACATCTATATCGTTACATAAACTATTTGATAAGTAGTACAGTTACATCTATATCGTTACATAAACTATTTGATAAGTAGTACAGTTACATCTATATCGTTACATAAACTATTTGATAAGTAGTACAGTTACATCTATATCGTTACATAAACTATTTGATAAGTAGTACAGTTACATCTATATCGTTACATAAACTATTTGATAAGTAGTACAGTTACATCTATATCGTTACATAAACTATTTGATAAGTAGTACAGTTACATCTATATCGTTACATAAACTATTTGATAAGTAGTACAGTTACATCTATATCGTTACATAAACTATTTGATAAGTAGTACAGTTACATCTATATCGTTACATAAACTATTTGATAAGTAGTACAGTTACATCTATATCGTTACATAAACTATTTGATAAGTAGTACAGTTACATCTATATCGTTACATAAACTATTTGATAAGTAGTACAGTTACATCTATATCGTTACATAAACTATTTGATAAGTAGTACAGTTACATCTATATCGTTACATAAACTATTTGATAAGTAGTACAGTTACATCTATATCGTTACATAAACTATTTGATAAGTAGTACAGTTACATCTATATCGTTACATAAACTATTTGATAAGTAGTACAGTTACATCTATATCGTTACATAAACTATTTGATAAGTAGTACAGTTACATCTATATCGTTACATAAACTATTTGATAAGTAGTACAGTTACATCTATATCGTTACATAAACTATTTGATAAGTAGTACAGTTACATCTATATCGTTACATAAACTATTTGATAAGTAGTACAGTTACATCTATATCGTTACATAAACTATTTGATAAGTAGTACAGTTACATCTATATCGTTACATAAACTATTTGATAAGTAGTACAGTTACATCTATATCGTTACATAAACTATTTGATAAGTAGTACAGTTACATCTATATCGTTACATAAACTATTTGATAAGTAGTACAGTTACATCTATATCGTTACATAAACTATTTGATAAGTAGTACAGTTACATCTATATCGTTACATAAACTATTTGATAAGTAGTACAGTTACATCTATATCGTTACATAAACTATTTGATAAGTAGTACAGTTACATCTATATCGTTACATAAACTATTTGATAAGTAGTACAGTTACATCTATATCGTTACATAAACTATTTGATAAGTAGTACAGTTACATCTATATCGTTACATAAACTATTTGATAAGTAGTACAGTTACATCTATATCGTTACATAAACTATTTGATAAGTAGTACAGTTACATCTATATCGTTACATAAACTATTTGATAAGTAGTACAGTTACATCTATATCGTTACATAAACTATTTGATAAGTAGTACAGTTACATCTATATCGTTACATAAACTATTTGATAAGTAGTACAGTTACATCTATATCGTTACATAAACTATTTGATAAGTAGTACAGTTACATCTATATCGTTACATAAACTATTTGATAAGTAGTACAGTTACATCTATATCGTTACATAAACTATTTGATAAGTAGTACAGTTACATCTATATCGTTACATAAACTATTTGATAAGTAGTACAGTTACATCTATATCGTTACATAAACTATTTGATAAGTAGTACAGTTACATCTATATCGTTACATAAACTATTTGATAAGTAGTACAGTTACATCTATATCGTTACATAAACTATTTGATAAGTAGTACAGTTACATCTATATCGTTACATAAACTATTTGATAAGTAGTACAGTTACATCTATATCGTTACATAAACTATTTGATAAGTAGTACAGTTACATCTATATCGTTACATAAACTATTTGATAAGTAGTACAGTTACATCTATATCGTTACATAAACTATTTGATAAGTAGTACAGTTACATCTATATCGTTACATAAACTATTTGATAAGTAGTACAGTTACATCTATATCGTTACATAAACTATTTGATAAGTAGTACAGTTACATCTATATCGTTACATAAACTATTTGATAAGTAGTACAGTTACATCTATATCGTTACATAAACTATTTGATAAGTAGTACAGTTACATCTATATCGTTACATAAACTATTTGATAAGTAGTACAGTTACATCTATATCGTTACATAAACTATTTGATAAGTAGTACAGTTACATCTATATCGTTACATAAACTATTTGATAAGTAGTACAGTTACATCTATATCGTTACATAAACTATTTGATAAGTAGTACAGTTACATCTATATCGTTACATAAACTATTTGATAAGTAGTACAGTTACATCTATATCGTTACATAAACTATTTGATAAGTAGTACAGTTACATCTATATCGTTACATAAACTATTTGATAAGTAGTACAGTTACATCTATATCGTTACATAAACTATTTGATAAGTAGTACAGTTACATCTATATCGTTACATAAACTATTTGATAAGTAGTACAGTTACATCTATATCGTTACATAAACTATTTGATAAGTAGTACAGTTACATCTATATCGTTACATAAACTATTTGATAAGTAGTACAGTTACATCTATATCGTTACATAAACTATTTGATAAGTAGTACAGTTACATCTATATCGTTACATAAACTATTTGATAAGTAGTACAGTTACATCTATATCGTTACATAAACTATTTGATAAGTAGTACAGTTACATCTATATCGTTACATAAACTATTTGATAAGTAGTACAGTTACATCTATATCGTTACATAAACTATTTGATAAGTAGTACAGTTACATCTATATCGTTACATAAACTATTTGATAAGTAGTACAGTTACATCTATATCGTTACATAAACTATTTGATAAGTAGTACAGTTACATCTATATCGTTACATAAACTATTTGATAAGTAGTACAGTTACATCTATATCGTTACATAAACTATTTGATAAGTAGTACAGTTACATCTATATCGTTACATAAACTATTTGATAAGTAGTACAGTTACATCTATATCGTTACATAAACTATTTGATAAGTAGTACAGTTACATCTATATCGTTACATAAACTATTTGATAAGTAGTACAGTTACATCTATATCGTTACATAAACTATTTGATAAGTAGTACAGTTACATCTATATCGTTACATAAACTATTTGATAAGTAGTACAGTTACATCTATATCGTTACATAAACTATTTGATAAGTAGTACAGTTACATCTATATCGTTACATAAACTATTTGATAAGTAGTACAGTTACATCTATATCGTTACATAAACTATTTGATAAGTAGTACAGTTACATCTATATCGTTACATAAACTATTTGATAAGTAGTACAGTTACATCTATATCGTTACATAAACTATTTGATAAGTAGTACAGTTACATCTATATCGTTACATAAACTATTTGATAAGTAGTACAGTTACATCTATATCGTTACATAAACTATTTGATAAGTAGTACAGTTACATCTATATCGTTACATAAACTATTTGATAAGTAGTACAGTTACATCTATATCGTTACATAAACTATTTGATAAGTAGTACAGTTACATCTATATCGTTACATAAACTATTTGATAAGTAGTACAGTTACATCTATATCGTTACATAAACTATTTGATAAGTAGTACAGTTACATCTATATCGTTACATAAACTATTTGATAAGTAGTACAGTTACATCTATATCGTTACATAAACTATTTGATAAGTAGTACAGTTACATCTATATCGTTACATAAACTATTTGATAAGTAGTACAGTTACATCTATATCGTTACATAAACTATTTGATAAGTAGTACAGTTACATCTATATCGTTACATAAACTATTTGATAAGTAGTACAGTTACATCTATATCGTTACATAAACTATTTGATAAGTAGTACAGTTACATCTATATCGTTACATAAACTATTTGATAAGTAGTACAGTTACATCTATATCGTTACATAAACTATTTGATAAGTAGTACAGTTACATCTATATCGTTACATAAACTATTTGATAAGTAGTACAGTTACATCTATATCGTTACATAAACTATTTGATAAGTAGTACAGTTACATCTATATCGTTACATAAACTATTTGATAAGTAGTACAGTTACATCTATATCGTTACATAAACTATTTGATAAGTAGTACAGTTACATCTATATCGTTACATAAACTATTTGATAAGTAGTACAGTTACATCTATATCGTTACATAAACTATTTGATAAGTAGTACAGTTACATCTATATCGTTACATAAACTATTTGATAAGTAGTACAGTTACATCTATATCGTTACATAAACTATTTGATAAGTAGTACAGTTACATCTATATCGTTACATAAACTATTTGATAAGTAGTACAGTTACATCTATATCGTTACATAAACTATTTGATAAGTAGTACAGTTACATCTATATCGTTACATAAACTATTTGATAAGTAGTACAGTTACATCTATATCGTTACATAAACTATTTGATAAGTAGTACAGTTACATCTATATCGTTACATAAACTATTTGATAAGTAGTACAGTTACATCTATATCGTTACATAAACTATTTGATAAGTAGTACAGTTACATCTATATCGTTACATAAACTATTTGATAAGTAGTACAGTTACATCTATATCGTTACATAAACTATTTGATAAGTAGTACAGTTACATCTATATCGTTACATAAACTATTTGATAAGTAGTACAGTTACATCTATATCGTTACATAAACTATTTGATAAGTAGTACAGTTACATCTATATCGTTACATAAACTATTTGATAAGTAGTACAGTTACATCTATATCGTTACATAAACTATTTGATAAGTAGTACAGTTACATCTATATCGTTACATAAACTATTTGATAAGTAGTACAGTTACATCTATATCGTTACATAAACTATTTGATAAGTAGTACAGTTACATCTATATCGTTACATAAACTATTTGATAAGTAGTACAGTTACATCTATATCGTTACATAAACTATTTGATAAGTAGTACAGTTACATCTATATCGTTACATAAACTATTTGATAAGTAGTACAGTTACATCTATATCGTTACATAAACTATTTGATAAGTAGTACAGTTACATCTATATCGTTACATAAACTATTTGATAAGTAGTACAGTTACATCTATATCGTTACATAAACTATTTGATAAGTAGTACAGTTACATCTATATCGTTACATAAACTATTTGATAAGTAGTACAGTTACATCTATATCGTTACATAAACTATTTGATAAGTAGTACAGTTACATCTATATCGTTACATAAACTATTTGATAAGTAGTACAGTTACATCTATATCGTTACATAAACTATTTGATAAGTAGTACAGTTACATCTATATCGTTACATAAACTATTTGATAAGTAGTACAGTTACATCTATATCGTTACATAAACTATTTGATAAGTAGTACAGTTACATCTATATCGTTACATAAACTATTTGATAAGTAGTACAGTTACATCTATATCGTTACATAAACTATTTGATAAGTAGTACAGTTACATCTATATCGTTACATAAACTATTTGATAAGTAGTACAGTTACATCTATATCGTTACATAAACTATTTGATAAGTAGTACAGTTACATCTATATCGTTACATAAACTATTTGATAAGTAGTACAGTTACATCTATATCGTTACATAAACTATTTGATAAGTAGTACAGTTACATCTATATCGTTACATAAACTATTTGATAAGTAGTACAGTTACATCTATATCGTTACATAAACTATTTGATAAGTAGTACAGTTACATCTATATCGTTACATAAACTATTTGATAAGTAGTACAGTTACATCTATATCGTTACATAAACTATTTGATAAGTAGTACAGTTACATCTATATCGTTACATAAACTATTTGATAAGTAGTACAGTTACATCTATATCGTTACATAAACTATTTGATAAGTAGTACAGTTACATCTATATCGTTACATAAACTATTTGATAAGTAGTACAGTTACATCTATATCGTTACATAAACTATTTGATAAGTAGTACAGTTACATCTATATCGTTACATAAACTATTTGATAAGTAGTACAGTTACATCTATATCGTTACATAAACTATTTGATAAGTAGTACAGTTACATCTATATCGTTACATAAACTATTTGATAAGTAGTACAGTTACATCTATATCGTTACATAAACTATTTGATAAAGTAGTACAGTTACATCTATATCGTTACATAAACTATTTGATAAGTAGTACAGTTACATCTATATCGTTACATAAACTATTTGATAAGTAGTACAGTTACATCTATATCGTTACATAAACTATTTGATAAGTAGTACAGTTACATCTATATCGTTACATAAACTATTTGATAAGTAGTACAGTTACATCTATATCGTTACATAAACTATTTGATAAGTAGTACAGTTACATCTATATCGTTACATAAACTATTTGATAAGTAGTACAGTTACATCTATATCGTTACATAAACTATTTGATAAGTAGTACAGTTACATCTATATCGTTACATAAACTATTTGATAAGTAGTACAGTTACATCTATATCGTTACATAAACTATTTGATAAGTAGTACAGTTACATCTATATCGTTACATAAACTATTTGATAAGTAGTACAGTTACATCTATATCGTTACATAAACTATTTGATAAGTAGTACAGTTACATCTATATCGTTACATAAACTATTTGATAAGTAGTACAGTTACATCTATATCGTTACATAAACTATTTGATAAGTAGTACAGTTACATCTATATCGTTACATAAACTATTTGATAAGTAGTACAGTTACATCTATATCGTTACATAAACTATTTGATAAGTAGTACAGTTACATCTATATCGTTACATAAACTATTTGATAAGTAGTACAGTTACATCTATATCGTTACATAAACTATTTGATAAGTAGTACAGTTACATCTATATCGTTACATAAACTATTTGATAAGTAGTACAGTTACATCTATATCGTTACATAAACTATTTGATAAGTAGTACAGTTACATCTATATCGTTACATAAACTATTTGATAAGTAGTACAGTTACATCTATATCGTTACATAAACTATTTGATAAGTAGTACAGTTACATCTATATCGTTACATAAACTATTTGATAAGTAGTACAGTTACATCTATATCGTTACATAAACTATTTGATAAGTAGTACAGTTACATCTATATCGTTACATAAACTATTTGATAAGTAGTACAGTTACATCTATATCGTTACATAAACTATTTGATAAGTAGTACAGTTACATCTATATCGTTACATAAACTATTTGATAAGTAGTACAGTTACATCTATATCGTTACATAAACTATTTGATAAGTAGTACAGTTACATCTATATCGTTACATAAACTATTTGATAAGTAGTACAGTTACATCTATATCGTTACATAAACTATTTGATAAGTAGTACAGTTACATCTATATCGTTACATAAACTATTTGATAAGTAGTACAGTTACATCTATATCGTTACATAAACTATTTGATAAGTAGTACAGTTACATCTATATCGTTACATAAACTATTTGATAAGTAGTACAGTTACATCTATATCGTTACATAAACTATTTGATAAGTAGTACAGTTACATCTATATCGTTACATAAACTATTTGATAAGTAGTACAGTTACATCTATATCGTTACATAAACTATTTGATAATAGTACAGTTACATCTATATCGTTACATAAACTATTTGATAAGTAGTACAGTTACATCTATATCGTTACATAAACTATTTGATAAGTAGTACAGTTACATCTATATCGTTACATAAACTATTTGATAAGTAGTACAGTTACATCTATATCGTTACATAAACTATTTGATAAGTAGTACAGTTACATCTATATCGTTACATAAACTATTTGATAAGTAGTACAGTTACATCTATATCGTTACATAAACTATTTGATAAGTAGTACAGTTACATCTATATCGTTACATAAACTATTTGATAAGTAGTACAGTTACATCTATATCGTTACATAAACTATTTGATAAGTAGTACAGTTACATCTATATCGTTACAGAAACTATTTGATAAGTAGTACAGTTACATCTATATCGTTACATAAACTATTTGATAAGTAGTACAGTTACATCTATATCGTTACATAAACTATTTGATAAGTAGTACAGTTACATCTATATCGTTACATAAACTATTTGATAAGTAGTACAGTTACATCTATATCGTTACATAAACTATTTGATAAGTAGTACAGTTACATCTATATCGTTACATAAACTATTTGATAAGTAGTACAGTTACATCTATATCGTTACATAAACTATTTGATAAGTAGTACAGTTACATCTATATCGTTACATAAACTATTTGATAAGTAGTACAGTTACATCTATATCGTTACATAAACTATTTGATAAGTAGTACAGTTACATCTATATCGTTACATAAACTATTTGATAAGTAGTACAGTTACATCTATATCGTTACATAAACTATTTGATAAGTAGTACAGTTACATCTATATCGTTACATAAACTATTTGATAAGTAGTACAGTTACATCTATATCGTTACATAAACTATTTGATAAGTAGTACAGTTACATCTATATCGTTACATAAACTATTTGATAAGTAGTACAGTTACATCTATATCGTTACATAAACTATTTGATAAGTAGTACAGTTACATCTATATCGTTACATAAACTATTTGATAAGTAGTACAGTTACATCTATATCGTTACATAAACTATTTGATAAGTAGTACAGTTACATCTATATCGTTACATAAACTATTTGATAAGTAGTACAGTTACATCTATATCGTTACATAAACTATTTGATAAGTAGTACAGTTACATCTATATCGTTACATAAACTATTTGATAAGTAGTACAGTTACATCTATATCGTTACATAAACTATTTGATAAGTAGTACAGTTACATCTATATCGTTACATAAACTATTTGATAAGTAGTACAGTTACATCTATATCGTTACATAAACTATTTGATAAGTAGTACAGTTACATCTATATCGTTACATAAACTATTTGATAAGTAGTACAGTTACATCTATATCGTTACATAAACTATTTGATAAGTAGTACAGTTACATCTATATCGTTACATAAACTATTTGATAAGTAGTACAGTTACATCTATATCGTTACATAAACTATTTGATAAGTAGTACAGTTACATCTATATCGTTACATAAACTATTTGATAAGTAGTACAGTTACATCTATATCGTTACATAAACTATTTGATAAGTAGTACAGTTACATCTATATCGTTACATAAACTATTTGATAAGTAGTACAGTTACATCTATATCGTTACATAAACTATTTGATAAGTAGTACAGTTACATCTATATCGTTACATAAACTATTTGATAAGTAGTACAGTTACATCTATATCGTTACATAAACTATTTGATAAGTAGTACAGTTACATCTATATCGTTACATAAACTATTTGATAAGTAGTACAGTTACATCTATATCGTTACATAAACTATTTGATAAGTAGTACAGTTACATCTATATCGTTACATAAACTATTTGATAAGTAGTACAGTTACATCTATATCGTTACATAAACTATTTGATAAGTAGTACAGTTACATCTATATCGTTACATAAACTATTTGATAAGTAGTACAGTTACATCTATATCGTTACATAAACTATTTGATAAGTAGTACAGTTACATCTATATCGTTACATAAACTATTTGATAAGTAGTACAGTTACATCTATATCGTTACATAAACTATTTGATAAGTAGTACAGTTACATCTATATCGTTACATAAACTATTTGATAAGTAGTACAGTTACATCTATATCGTTACATAAACTATTTGATAAGTCTATATCGTTACATAAACTATTTGATAAGTAGTACAGTTACATCTATATCGTTACATAAACTATTTGATAAGTAGTACAGTTACATCTATATCGTTACATAAACTATTTGATAAGTAGTACAGTTACATCTATATCGTTACATAAACTATTTGATAAGTAGTACAGTTACATCTATATCGTTACATAAACTATTTGATAAGTAGTACAGTTACATCTATATCGTTACATAAACTATTTGATAAGTAGTACAGTTACATCTATATCGTTACATAAACTATTTGATAAGTAGTACAGTTACATCTATATCGTTACATAAACTATTTGATAAGTAGTACAGTTACATCTATATCGTTACATAAACTATTTGATAAGTAGTACAGTTACATCTATATCGTTACATAAACTATTTGATAAGTAGTACAGTTACATCTATATCGTTACATAAACTATTTGATAAGTAGTACAGTTACATCTATATCGTTACATAAACTATTTGATAAGTAGTACAGTTACATCTATATCGTTACATAAACTATTTGATAAGTAGTACAGTTACATCTATATCGTTACATAAACTATTTGATAAGTAGTACAGTTACATCTATATCGTTACATAAACTATTTGATAAGTAGTACAGTTACATCTATATCGTTACATAAACTATTTGATAAGTAGTACAGTTACATCTATATCGTTACATAAACTATTTGATAAGTAGTACAGTTACATCTATATCGTTACATAAACTATTTGATAAGTAGTACAGTTACATCTATATCGTTACATAAACTATTTGATAAGTAGTACAGTTACATCTATATCGTTACATAAACTATTTGATAAGTAGTACAGTTACATCTATATCGTTACATAAACTATTTGATAAGTAGTACAGTTACATCTATATCGTTACATAAACTATTTGATAAGTAGTACAGTTACATCTATATCGTTACATAAACTATTTGATAAGTAGTACAGTTACATCTATATCGTTACATAAACTATTTGATAAGTAGTACAGTTACATCTATATCGTTACATAAACTATTTGATAAGTAGTACAGTTACATCTATATCGTTACATAAACTATTTGATAAGTAGTACAGTTACATCTATATCGTTACATAAACTATTTGATAAGTAGTACAGTTACATCTATATCGTTACATAAACTATTTGATAAGTAGTACAGTTACATCTATATCGTTACATAAACTATTTGATAAGTAGTACAGTTACATCTATATCGTTACATAAACTATTTGATAAGTAGTACAGTTACATCTATATCGTTACATAAACTATTTGATAAGTAGTACAGTTACATCTATATCGTTACATAAACTATTTGATAAGTAGTACAGTTACATCTATATCGTTACATAAACTATTTGATAAGTAGTACAGTTACATCTATATCGTTACATAAACTATTTGATAAGTAGTACAGTTACATCTATATCGTTACATAAACTATTTGATAAGTAGTACAGTTACATCTATATCGTTACATAAACTATTTGATAAGTAGTACAGTTACATCTATATCGTTACATAAACTATTTGATAAGTAGTACAGTTACATCTATATCGTTACATAAACTATTTGATAAGTAGTACAGTTACATCTATATCGTTACATAAACTATTTGATAAGTAGTACAGTTACATCTATATCGTTACATAAACTATTTGATAAGTAGTACAGTTACATCTATATCGTTACATAAACTATTTGATAAGTAGTACAGTTACATCTATATCGTTACATAAACTATTTGATAAGTAGTACAGTTACATCTATATCGTTACATAAACTATTTGATAAGTAGTACAGTTACATCTATATCGTTACATAAACTATTTGATAAGTAGTACAGTTACATCTATATCGTTACATAAACTATTTGATAAGTAGTACAGTTACATCTATATCGTTACATAAACTATTTGATAAGTAGTACAGTTACATCTATATCGTTACATAAACTATTTGATAAGTAGTACAGTTACATCTATATCGTTACATAAACTATTTGATAAGTAGTACAGTTACATCTATATCGTTACATAAACTATTTGATAAGTAGTACAGTTACATCTATATCGTTACATAAACTATTTGATAAGTAGTACAGTTACATCTATATCGTTACATAAACTATTTGATAAGTAGTACAGTTACATCTATATCGTTACATAAACTATTTGATAAGTAGTACAGTTACATCTATATCGTTACATAAACTATTTGATAAGTAGTACAGTTACATCTATATCGTTACATAAACTATTTGATAAGTAGTACAGTTACATCTATATCGTTACATAAACTATTTGATAAGTAGTACAGTTACATCTATATCGTTACATAAACTATTTGATAAGTAGTACAGTTACATCTATATCGTTACATAAACTATTTGATAAGTAGTACAGTTACATCTATATCGTTACATAAACTATTTGATAAGTAGTACAGTTACATCTATATCGTTACATAAACTATTTGATAAGTAGTACAGTTACATCTATATCGTTACATAAACTATTTGATAAGTAGTACAGTTACATCTATATCGTTACATAAACTATTTGATAAGTAGTACAGTTACATCTATATCGTTACATAAACTATTTGATAAGTAGTACAGTTACATCTATATCGTTACATAAACTATTTGATAAGTAGTACAGTTACATCTATATCGTTACATAAACTATTTGATAAGTAGTACAGTTACATCTATATCGTTACATAAACTATTTGATAAGTAGTACAGTTACATCTATATCGTTACATAAACTATTTGATAAGTAGTACAGTTACATCTATATCGTTACATAAACTATTTGATAAGTAGTACAGTTACATCTATATCGTTACATAAACTATTTGATAAGTAGTACAGTTACATCTATATCGTTACATAAACTATTTGATAAGTAGTACAGTTACATCTATATCGTTACATAAACTATTTGATAAGTAGTACAGTTACATCTATATCGTTACATAAACTATTTGATAAGTAGTACAGTTACATCTATATCGTTACATAAACTATTTGATAAGTAGTACAGTTACATCTATATCGTTACATAAACTATTTGATAAGTAGTACAGTTACATCTATATCGTTACATAAACTATTTGATAAGTAGTACAGTTACATCTATATCGTTACATAAACTATTTGATAAGTAGTACAGTTACATCTATATCGTTACATAAACTATTTGATAAGTAGTACAGTTACATCTATATCGTTACATAAACTATTTGATAAGTAGTACAGTTACATCTATATCGTTACATAAACTATTTGATAAGTAGTACAGTTACATCTATATCGTTACATAAACTATTTGATAAGTAGTACAGTTACATCTATATCGTTACATAAACTATTTGATAAGTAGTACAGTTACATCTATATCGTTACATAAACTATTTGATAAGTAGTACAGTTACATCTATATCGTTACATAAACTATTTGATAAGTAGTACAGTTACATCTATATCGTTACATAAACTATTTGATAAGTAGTACAGTTACATCTATATCGTTACATAAACTATTTGATAAGTAGTACAGTTACATCTATATCGTTACATAAACTATTTGATAAGTAGTACAGTTACATCTATATCGTTACATAAACTATTTGATAAGTAGTACAGTTACATCTATATCGTTACATAAACTATTTGATAAGTAGTACAGTTACATCTATATCGTTACATAAACTATTTGATAAGTAGTACAGTTACATCTATATCGTTACATAAACTATTTGATAAGTAGTACAGTTACATCTATATCGTTACATAAACTATTTGATAAGTAGTACAGTTACATCTATATCGTTACATAAACTATTTGATAAGTAGTACAGTTACATCTATATCGTTACATAAACTATTTGATAAGTAGTACAGTTACATCTATATCGTTACATAAACTATTTGATAAGTAGTACAGTTACATCTATATCGTTACATAAACTATTTGATAAGTAGTACAGTTACATCTATATCGTTACATAAACTATTTGATAAGTAGTACAGTTACATCTATATCGTTACATAAACTATTTGATAAGTAGTACAGTTACATCTATATCGTTACATAAACTATTTGATAAGTAGTACAGTTACATCTATATCGTTACATAAACTATTTGATAAGTAGTACAGTTACATCTATATCGTTACATAAACTATTTGATAAGTAGTACAGTTACATCTATATCGTTACATAAACTATTTGATAAGTAGTACAGTTACATCTATATCGTTACATAAACTATTTGATAAGTAGTACAGTTACATCTATATCGTTACATAAACTATTTGATAAGTAGTACAGTTACATCTATATCGTTACATAAACTATTTGATAAGTAGTACAGTTACATCTATATCGTTACATAAACTATTTGATAAGTAGTACAGTTACATCTATATCGTTACATAAACTATTTGATAAGTAGTACAGTTACATCTATATCGTTACATAAACTATTTGATAAGTAGTACAGTTACATCTATATCGTTACATAAACTATTTGATAAGTAGTACAGTTACATCTATATCGTTACATAAACTATTTGATAAGTAGTACAGTTACATCTATATCGTTACATAAACTATTTGATAAGTAGTACAGTTACATCTATATCGTTACATAAACTATTTGATAAGTAGTACAGTTACATCTATATCGTTACATAAACTATTTGATAAGTAGTACAGTTACATCTATATCGTTACATAAACTATTTGATAAGTAGTACAGTTACATCTATATCGTTACATAAACTATTTGATAAGTAGTACAGTTACATCTATATCGTTACATAAACTATTTGATAAGTAGTACAGTTACATCTATATCGTTACATAAACTATTTGATAAGTAGTACAGTTACATCTATATCGTTACATAAACTATTTGATAAGTAGTACAGTTACATCTATATCGTTACATAAACTATTTGATAAGTAGTACAGTTACATCTATATCGTTACATAAACTATTTGATAAGTAGTACAGTTACATCTATATCGTTACATAAACTATTTGATAAGTAGTACAGTTACATCTATATCGTTACATAAACTATTTGATAAGTAGTACAGTTACATCTATATCGTTACATAAACTATTTGATAAGTAGTACAGTTACATCTATATCGTTACATAAACTATTTGATAAGTAGTACAGTTACATCTATATCGTTACATAAACTATTTGATAAGTAGTACAGTTACATCTATATCGTTACATAAACTATTTGATAAGTAGTACAGTTACATCTATATCGTTACATAAACTATTTGATAAGTAGTACAGTTACATCTATATCGTTACATAAACTATTTGATAAGTAGTACAGTTACATCTATATCGTTACATAAACTATTTGATAAGTAGTACAGTTACATCTATATCGTTACATAAACTATTTGATAAGTAGTACAGTTACATCTATATCGTTACATAAACTATTTGATAAGTAGTACAGTTACATCTATATCGTTACATAAACTATTTGATAAGTAGTACAGTTACATCTATATCGTTACATAAACTATTTGATAAGTAGTACAGTTACATCTATATCGTTACATAAACTATTTGATAAGTAGTACAGTTACATCTATATCGTTACATAAACTATTTGATAAGTAGTACAGTTACATCTATATCGTTACATAAACTATTTGATAAGTAGTACAGTTACATCTATATCGTTACATAAACTATTTGATAAGTAGTACAGTTACATCTATATCGTTACATAAACTATTTGATAAGTAGTACAGTTACATCTATATCGTTACATAAACTATTTGATAAGTAGTACAGTTACATCTATATCGTTACATAAACTATTTGATAAGTAGTACAGTTACATCTATATCGTTACATAAACTATTTGATAAGTAGTACAGTTACATCTATATCGTTACATAAACTATTTGATAAGTAGTACAGTTACATCTATATCGTTACATAAACTATTTGATAAGTAGTACAGTTACATCTATATCGTTACATAAACTATTTGATAAGTAGTACAGTTACATCTATATCGTTACATAAACTATTTGATAAGTAGTACAGTTACATCTATATCGTTACATAAACTATTTGATAAGTAGTACAGTTACATCTATATCGTTACATAAACTATTTGATAAGTAGTACAGTTACATCTATATCGTTACATAAACTATTTGATAAGTAGTACAGTTACATCTATATCGTTACATAAACTATTTGATAAGTAGTACAGTTACATCTATATCGTTACATAAACTATTTGATAAGTAGTACAGTTACATCTATATCGTTACATAAACTATTTGATAAGTAGTACAGTTACATCTATATCGTTACATAAACTATTTGATAAGTAGTACAGTTACATCTATATCGTTACATAAACTATTTGATAAGTAGTACAGTTACATCTATATCGTTACATAAACTATTTGATAAGTAGTACAGTTACATCTATATCGTTACATAAACTATTTGATAAGTAGTACAGTTACATCTATATCGTTACATAAACTATTTGATAAGTAGTACAGTTACATCTATATCGTTACATAAACTATTTGATAAGTAGTACAGTTACATCTATATCGTTACATAAACTATTTGATAAGTAGTACAGTTACATCTATATCGTTACATAAACTATTTGATAAGTAGTACAGTTACATCTATATCGTTACATAAACTATTTGATAAGTAGTACAGTTACATCTATATCGTTACATAAACTATTTGATAAGTAGTACAGTTACATCTATATCGTTACATAAACTATTTGATAAGTAGTACAGTTACATCTATATCGTTACATAAACTATTTGATAAGTAGTACAGTTACATCTATATCGTTACATAAACTATTTGATAATAAGTAGTACAGTTACATCTATATCGTTACATAAACTATTTGATAAGTAGTACAGTTACATCTATATCGTTACATAAACTATTTGATAAGTAGTACAGTTACATCTATATCGTTACATAAACTATTTGATAAGTAGTACAGTTACATCTATATCGTTACATAAACTATTTGATAAGTAGTACAGTTACATCTATATCGTTACATAAACTATTTGATAAGTAGTACAGTTACATCTATATCGTTACATAAACTATTTGATAAGTAGTACAGTTACATCTATATCGTTACATAAACTATTTGATAAGTAGTACAGTTACATCTATATCGTTACATAAACTATTTGATAAGTAGTACAGTTACATCTATATCGTTACATAAACTATTTGATAAGTAGTACAGTTACATCTATATCGTTACATAAACTATTTGATAAGTAGTACAGTTACATCTATATCGTTACATAAACTATTTGATAAGTAGTACAGTTACATCTATATCGTTACATAAACTATTTGATAAGTAGTACAGTTACATCTATATCGTTACATAAACTATTTGATAAGTAGTACAGTTACATCTATATCGTTACATAAACTATTTGATAAGTAGTACAGTTACATCTATATCGTTACATAAACTATTTGATAAGTAGTACAGTTACATCTATATCGTTACATAAACTATTTGATAAGTAGTACAGTTACATCTATATCGTTACATAAACTATTTGATAAGTAGTACAGTTACATCTATATCGTTACATAAACTATTTGATAAGTAGTACAGTTACATCTATATCGTTACATAAACTATTTGATAAGTAGTACAGTTACATCTATATCGTTACATAAACTATTTGATAAGTAGTACAGTTACATCTATATCGTTACATAAACTATTTGATAAGTAGTACAGTTACATCTATATCGTTACATAAACTATTTGATAAGTAGTACAGTTACATCTATATCGTTACATAAACTATTTGATAAGTAGTACAGTTACATCTATATCGTTACATAAACTATTTGATAAGTAGTACAGTTACATCTATATCGTTACATAAACTATTTGATAAGTAGTACAGTTACATCTATATCGTTACATAAACTATTTGATAAGTAGTACAGTTACATCTATATCGTTACATAAACTATTTGATAAGTAGTACAGTTACATCTATATCGTTACATAAACTATTTGATAAGTAGTACAGTTACATCTATATCGTTACATAAACTATTTGATAAGTAGTACAGTTACATCTATATCGTTACATAAACTATTTGATAAGTAGTACAGTTACATCTATATCGTTACATAAACTATTTGATAAGTAGTACAGTTACATCTATATCGTTACATAAACTATTTGATAAGTAGTACAGTTACATCTATATCGTTACATAAACTATTTGATAAGTAGTACAGTTACATCTATATCGTTACATAAACTATTTGATAAGTAGTACAGTTACATCTATATCGTTACATAAACTATTTGATAAGTAGTACAGTTACATCTATATCGTTACATAAACTATTTGATAAGTAGTACAGTTACATCTATATCGTTACATAAACTATTTGATAAGTAGTACAGTTACATCTATATCGTTACATAAACTATTTGATAAGTAGTACAGTTACATCTATATCGTTACATAAACTATTTGATAAGTAGTACAGTTACATCTATATCGTTACATAAACTATTTGATAAGTAGTACAGTTACATCTATATCGTTACATAAACTATTTGATAAGTAGTACAGTTACATCTATATCGTTACATAAACTATTTGATAAGTAGTACAGTTACATCTATATCGTTACATAAACTATTTGATAAGTAGTACAGTTACATCTATATCGTTACATAAACTATTTGATAAGTAGTACAGTTACATCTATATCGTTACATAAACTATTTGATAAGTAGTACAGTTACATCTATATCGTTACATAAACTATTTGATAAGTAGTACAGTTACATCTATATCGTTACATAAACTATTTGATAAGTAGTACAGTTACATCTATATCGTTACATAAACTATTTGATAAGTAGTACAGTTACATCTATATCGTTACATAAACTATTTGATAAGTAGTACAGTTACATCTATATCGTTACATAAACTATTTGATAAGTAGTACAGTTACATCTATATCGTTACATAAACTATTTGATAAGTAGTACAGTTACATCTATATCGTTACATAAACTATTTGATAAGTAGTACAGTTACATCTATATCGTTACATAAACTATTTGATAAGTAGTACAGTTACATCTATATCGTTACATAAACTATTTGATAAGTAGTACAGTTACATCTATATCGTTACATAAACTATTTGATAAGTAGTACAGTTACATCTATATCGTTACATAAACTATTTGATAAGTAGTACAGTTACATCTATATCGTTACATAAACTATTTGATAAGTAGTACAGTTACATCTATATCGTTACATAAACTATTTGATAAGTAGTACAGTTACATCTATATCGTTACATAAACTATTTGATAAGTAGTACAGTTACATCTATATCGTTACATAAACTATTTGATAAGTAGTACAGTTACATCTATATCGTTACATAAACTATTTGATAAGTAGTACAGTTACATCTATATCGTTACATAAACTATTTGATAAGTAGTACAGTTACATCTATATCGTTACATAAACTATTTGATAAGTAGTACAGTTACATCTATATCGTTACATAAACTATTTGATAAGTAGTACAGTTACATCTATATCGTTACATAAACTATTTGATAAGTAGTACAGTTACATCTATATCGTTACATAAACTATTTGATAAGTAGTACAGTTACATCTATATCGTTACATAAACTATTTGATAAGTAGTACAGTTACATCTATATCGTTACATAAACTATTTGATAAGTAGTACAGTTACATCTATATCGTTACATAAACTATTTGATAAGTAGTACAGTTACATCTATATCGTTACATAAACTATTTGATAAGTAGTACAGTTACATCTATATCGTTACATAAACTATTTGATAAGTAGTACAGTTACATCTATATCGTTACATAAACTATTTGATAAGTAGTACAGTTACATCTATATCGTTACATAAACTATTTGATAAGTAGTACAGTTACATCTATATCGTTACATAAACTATTTGATAAGTAGTACAGTTACATCTATATCGTTACATAAACTATTTGATAAGTAGTACAGTTACATCTATATCGTTACATAAACTATTTGATAAGTAGTACAGTTACATCTATATCGTTACATAAACTATTTGATAAGTAGTACAGTTACATCTATATCGTTACATAAACTATTTGATAAGTAGTACAGTTACATCTATATCGTTACATAAACTATTTGATAAGTAGTACAGTTACATCTATATCGTTACATAAACTATTTGATAAGTAGTACAGTTACATCTATATCGTTACATAAACTATTTGATAAGTAGTACAGTTACATCTATATCGTTACATAAACTATTTGATAAGTAGTACAGTTACATCTATATCGTTACATAAACTATTTGATAAGTAGTACAGTTACATCTATATCGTTACATAAACTATTTGATAAGTAGTACAGTTACATCTATATCGTTACATAAACTATTTGATAAGTAGTACAGTTACATCTATATCGTTACATAAACTATTTGATAAGTAGTACAGTTACATCTATATCGTTACATAAACTATTTGATAAGTAGTACAGTTACATCTATATCGTTACATAAACTATTTGATAAGTAGTACAGTTACATCTATATCGTTACATAAACTATTTGATAAGTAGTACAGTTACATCTATATCGTTACATAAACTATTTGATAAGTAGTACAGTTACATCTATATCGTTACATAAACTATTTGATAAGTAGTACAGTTACATCTATATCGTTACATAAACTATTTGATAAGTAGTACAGTTACATCTATATCGTTACATAAACTATTTGATAAGTAGTACAGTTACATCTATATCGTTACATAAACTATTTGATAAGTAGTACAGTTACATCTATATCGTTACATAAACTATTTGATAAGTAGTACAGTTACATCTATATCGTTACATAAACTATTTGATAAGTAGTACAGTTACATCTATATCGTTACATAAACTATTTGATAAGTAATACAGTTACATACAGTTACATCTATATCGTTACATAAACTATTTGATAAGTAGTACAGTTACATCTATATCGTTACATAAACTATTTGATAAGTAGTACAGTTACATCTATATCGTTACATAAACTATTTGATAAGTAGTACAGTTACATCTATATCGTTACATAAACTATTTGATAAGTAGTACAGTTACATCTATATCGTTACATAAACTATTTGATAAGTAGTACAGTTACATCTATATCGTTACATAAACTATTTGATAAGTAGTACAGTTACATCTATATCGTTACATAAACTATTTGATAAGTAGTACAGTTACATCTATATCGTTACATAAACTATTTGATAAGTAGTACAGTTACATCTATATCGTTACATAAACTATTTGATAAGTAGTACAGTTACATCTATATCGTTACATAAACTATTTGATAAGTAGTACAGTTACATCTATATCGTTACATAAACTATTTGATAAGTAGTACAGTTACATCTATATCGTTACATAAACTATTTGATAAGTAGTACAGTTACATCTATATCGTTACATAAACTATTTGATAAGTAGTACAGTTACATCTATATCGTTACATAAACTATTTGATAAGTAGTACAGTTACATCTATATCGTTACATAAACTATTTGATAAGTAGTACAGTTACATCTATATCGTTACATAAACTATTTGATAAGTAGTACAGTTACATCTATATCGTTACATAAACTATTTGATAAGTAGTACAGTTACATCTATATCGTTACATAAACTATTTGATAAGTAGTACAGTTACATCTATATCGTTACATAAACTATTTGATAAGTAGTACAGTTACATCTATATCGTTACATAAACTATTTGATAAGTAGTACAGTTACATCTATATCGTTACATAAACTATTTGATAAGTAGTACAGTTACATCTATATCGTTACATAAACTATTTGATAAGTAGTACAGTTACATCTATATCGTTACATAAACTATTTGATAAGTAGTACAGTTACATCTATATCGTTACATAAACTATTTGATAAGTAGTACAGTTACATCTATATCGTTACATAAACTATTTGATAAGTAGTACAGTTACATCTATATCGTTACATAAACTATTTGATAAGTAGTACAGTTACATCTATATCGTTACATAAACTATTTGATAAGTAGTACAGTTACATCTATATCGTTACATAAACTATTTGATAAGTAGTACAGTTACATCTATATCGTTACATAAACTATTTGATAAGTAGTACAGTTACATCTATATCGTTACATAAACTATTTGATAAGTAGTACAGTTACATCTATATCGTTACATAAACTATTTGATAAGTAGTACAGTTACATCTATATCGTTACATAAACTATTTGATAAGTAGTACAGTTACATCTATATCGTTACATAAACTATTTGATAAGTAGTACAGTTACATCTATATCGTTACATAAACTATTTGATAAGTAGTACAGTTACATCTATATCGTTACATAAACTATTTGATAAGTAGTACAGTTACATCTATATCGTTACATAAACTATTTGATAAGTAGTACAGTTACATCTATATCGTTACATAAACTATTTGATAAGTAGTACAGTTACATCTATATCGTTACATAAACTATTTGATAAGTAGTACAGTTACATCTATATCGTTACATAAACTATTTGATAAGTAGTACAGTTACATCTATATCGTTACATAAACTATTTGATAAGTAGTACAGTTACATCTATATCGTTACATAAACTATTTGATAAGTAGTACAGTTACATCTATATCGTTACATAAACTATTTGATAAGTAGTACAGTTACATCTATATCGTTACATAAACTATTTGATAAGTAGTACAGTTACATCTATATCGTTACATAAACTATTTGATAAGTAGTACAGTTACATCTATATCGTTACATAAACTATTTGATAAGTAGTACAGTTACATCTATATCGTTACATAAACTATTTGATAAGTAGTACAGTTACATCTATATCGTTACATAAACTATTTGATAAGTAGTACAGTTACATCTATATCGTTACATAAACTATTTGATAAGTAGTACAGTTACATCTATATCGTTACATAAACTATTTGATAAGTAGTACAGTTACATCTATATCGTTACATAAACTATTTGATAAGTAGTACAGTTACATCTATATCGTTACATAAACTATTTGATAAGTAGTACAGTTACATCTATATCGTTACATAAACTATTTGATAAGTAGTACAGTTACATCTATATCGTTACATAAACTATTTGATAAGTAGTACAGTTACATCTATATCGTTACATAAACTATTTGATAAGTAGTACAGTTACATCTATATCGTTACATAAACTATTTGATAAGTAGTACAGTTACATCTATATCGTTACATAAACTATTTGATAAGTAGTACAGTTACATCTATATCGTTACATAAACTATTTGATAAGTAGTACAGTTACATCTATATCGTTACATAAACTATTTGATAAGTAGTACAGTTACATCTATATCGTTACATAAACTATTTGATAAGTAGTACAGTTACATCTATATCGTTACATAAACTATTTGATAAGTAGTACAGTTACATCTATATCGTTACATAAACTATTTGATAAGTAGTACAGTTACATCTATATCGTTACATAAACTATTTGATAAGTAGTACAGTTACATCTATATCGTTACATAAACTATTTGATAAGTAGTACAGTTACATCTATATCGTTACATAAACTATTTGATAAGTAGTACAGTTACATCTATATCGTTACATAAACTATTTGATAAGTAGTACAGTTACATCTATATCGTTACATAAACTATTTGATAAGTAGTACAGTTACATCTATATCGTTACATAAACTATTTGATAAGTAGTACAGTTACATCTATATCGTTACATAAACTATTTGATAAGTAGTACAGTTACATCTATATCGTTACATAAACTATTTGATAAGTAGTACAGTTACATCTATATCGTTACATAAACTATTTGATAAGTAGTACAGTTACATCTATATCGTTACATAAACTATTTGATAAGTAGTACAGTTACATCTATATCGTTACATAAACTATTTGATAAGTAGTACAGTTACATCTATATCGTTACATAAACTATTTGATAAGTAGTACAGTTACATCTATATCGTTACATAAACTATTTGATAAGTAGTACAGTTACATCTATATCGTTACATAAACTATTTGATAAGTAGTACAGTTACATCTATATCGTTACATAAACTATTTGATAAGTAGTACAGTTACATCTATATCGTTACATAAACTATTTGATAAGTAGTACAGTTACATCTATATCGTTACATAAACTATTTGATAAGTAGTACAGTTACATCTATATCGTTACATAAACTATTTGATAAGTAGTACAGTTACATCTATATCGTTACATAAACTATTTGATAAGTAGTACAGTTACATCTATATCGTTACATAAACTATTTGATAAGTAGTACAGTTACATCTATATCGTTACATAAACTATTTGATAAGTAGTACAGTTACATCTATATCGTTACATAAACTATTTGATAAGTAGTACAGTTACATCTATATCGTTACATAAACTATTTGATAAGTAGTACAGTTACATCTATATCGTTACATAAACTATTTGATAAGTAGTACAGTTACATCTATATCGTTACATAAACTATTTGATAAGTAGTACAGTTACATCTATATCGTTACATAAACTATTTGATAAGTAGTACAGTTACATCTATATCGTTACATAAACTATTTGATAAGTAGTACAGTTACATCTATATCGTTACATAAACTATTTGATAAGTAGTACAGTTACATCTATATCGTTACATAAACTATTTGATAAGTAGTACAGTTACATCTATATCGTTACATAAACTATTTGATAAGTAGTACAGTTACATCTATATCGTTACATAAACTATTTGATAAGTAGTACAGTTACATCTATATCGTTACATAAACTATTTGATAAGTA